>NC_056746.1:1577323111-1577555611 GCF_019279795.1 Protopterus annectens | reverse complement strand
AGAGGACCAAGTAGCAGCATCTAGAACACTTCTAGAATCCAGTCCTTTCCAAAAAGCCATAGATGAAGCCAAGGCCCTGGTAGAGCGGGCCTTGACCCTGCTGGAATAGATTTGTCACAGTGAGTATAACAAAAGGTAATGGCGTTATAAAACCATTTAGAAACAGTCTGTTTTGACACAGTTTGCCACTTCTTACCTTCACAAGAAATGAACAATTGATTCTAAGATCTGAAAGAATTTATTCTGTCAAGATAGTACCCGAGTTGTGTGTGGACAGCATGTGGTGAAGAGCAGGTGGAAACAAGTGAGTCTGATCTGCAGGATGAGGAATGACCCCCATGGAAAGCGGGAATTTCCTCCTAGTGCCATCTGTTACCCTGACAAATGATTTTCAGAACCCATTTGCCTGAAACAATCTGTTGCCAAACAGAAAATGGATATTCAGACTTATTGGATTGTCCTTGATTTTGGGAAGTTTGAGACTTCTTTTTGGACACTCCGCCCTTGCTTTTTTTTTTTTTTCAAAATAGGGTGAGGAGAAAGAACATCCCTTGGACAATTTGGAAAAGGAGGGCTGAAAAAATCTTAGAGATTCACTGGACCAGCTTGCCCCTTTCATCACACTTTTGATCACCTCTGCAGCGGGGCGGGGGGGGGGGGGGAGACACTAAATCTCTGTCCAAGAGAGAATTTAAAATCTCATTTTTTACATCATCTGGGAGGTTCTGAGAATGCAGCCAAGCAAACCTCCTTAAAACTGTACCAGTGGTCAGAGCCATGGAAGAAGTATCAACAGAGTCATATACACACTGCAAACAATGACTAATGACCCATACAATAGAAGAAACTAAGTTATTTAAAGTAGGATTTTCTTCACAAGAAGAAATTGTAGATAAAACATTCCTTATACTTTCACAACTTTAAAATATGACACTGACAGTTTAAAATTCTGAAAATCAAAGTTGCAGAAATATATCAGCAACACACCAAACAGGAGTTCAATTATTAATAATTCTTGGACATAATTCTGTAAACAATTCATAAATGTTGTATTCAATTTGTATATAAGTTTATGATGAATTTATTGTTGTAAAATATGTATTTATTTGTGATATTTATCATAATTTATAAGGTCACTTTAAATGTTTCTCCTTTTGTGATATTTATTGGTAAATTGAATAATTGATTGTTCGGATATTTATTATAAAAGCTGACACTGTGCAGCAACTAATTGTGATCCTTGAAGGCGAACTGCCGAGGTACCAGATCATTTCACATTAAAGGAGAAGGAAAGTACTGGCTGTTTGGTGTGTTGCTGCTAATTTGGTTTTCTTGTTGCTGTGTTTTGCTACTTGCAGAAATATATACTTAATTTTCCCATCCTAATTAGAAAAAGTAGGATAGTAATTAAGCATGTGCTTAGCAGCAGTGGAGTCAACTAAGGCTACAGCTGATGGGTTAGGTTTGGGAACAGTCCATACAAATTTAAAAGACTGAGGAACTTTATACATCCTTTCTGCCTTTTTAGGGACAGCTGGATAACTATCAAGAAAATTGCAGGCAGTAAGACACACATCTTCTTAAGCAGGCAGGACAGAAAGAATGGGTGTAGGTTCTGGAAAATACTTCTGTAACAGCTTGTAGTATTTTCTGAGAGGCTGAGAAACCACAGTGTTCCCCTGCTGAAAACATTGGGACATTCTAGCAATAGTCTCAAATAGAGAAACACCCGGAGGGAAAATCAGAAACTGAGTTCTCCTCTGATTCTGAATGAGAAATCTGAGGACAAAATCTTGAATCCATCCCTGCATCTTCATGATCAGATTCAGAATCTTGAATCTCTACCAGAAAAGATGCAACCTCTTTCTTTTACCAGAAACTACTTTACAAGAAGGATCAATATCCTGAATTAAACCCTGAGACAGTCCCTGTAAACTATTCCTAGCCAAAGAAATTTGAGGAGTAAATTCATGATTGGCTTTCTGTTTCTATTTGACAGAAAAAATCCAGTGTACATAAAGGAAAAATGAAACATTCTGGCATAAAGTGACATTTTTCCTTTCCAAGAAATAAGGTGTTGTGTTTAATAATTAAAACTAGGAAGGAAAGTTTTCTGCTCGCTAAAGTTAGCAAACAGAAGAATATTCACTGTCAAATGAGCACTGTTTTCAGTGAAAAAAATCACAAAATAGCAATGTACTGTTTAGTGTAAGTAGATCAGCATTCAGGGATACTGGAACCACGGTACAAAAACATTTTGGTTGGAGCAGTTATCTGCATATCCCTGCTAACCATTATCTCAGTAATATCCCACTTCCATTTTGGAATGTGTGCTTACAATCCCTCAGAGATAGTCTGATGTCATTCACCAGTTCTGTGCAATACAAATGTTAGACTCAAGCAATGAAACCATAGTGCCGGGTATATTTCCACAAAATAATTGCTGTGGTTTAGGATAACTATGGTGCAAACACAGTGCAGCATCTTAAATGGGTAGTTAGCAATTTTATGCTCATGTCTTGCATTCACTTGAGAGAGGTACTACAAAATAAAGAAGTGGGAACCTGTCTTCTTTGATGCATTATCTAGCAGATATATTCAATGTACTTCTCATTTTACTGAGCACAAATTTGCACCGGACAAAACCTGACCATCTTCCATCACTATCTACTTTTAGCACGAAAAAGAAAAACAAACACAAAGCCTGAAGTTCAGAAACATATATATACATATAGAACATTTTTCCCATGAAAAGTAAAGCAAAAAAAAAAAAGAATACTTAAGCATTTAACACAAAAAGTGCATTCCCAAATATAGAATCATGTATGCCAAAAGCAATTCTGAGATTAAACACAAGTTTTTTAAACTGAGGCAAAAAAGTCAATAACCAAGTTGTATGACCAATTATTTGTATCCTTTTCTACTGATAAATTGAGAAAAACAGTATCCACTGCCATCCTGTCACACTGGTTGTCAGAGTGCATATCATATGTCTATCAAGAAAGAGTCCTTTGACTCCAAAAGCTCATTCCATTCCATCTGTGGCTTCATCTAGTGTTCCAGTTGATAACATGTTTGCTACAGCTACCTCATCCAAGGTACATATTTTCATCTTACTACAAACTAGATATAAAGTCCAGATCTAGAGCCTCCTTTGGTTCAGCTGTGCTCTAGAATATCCTTCCATAAGTCCATCCAGTTATAAAAGTAGCTAGGGTCTCTGTCCCATACAGTGAGGAATGAACAGAAAAGACAACATCAGATATGGAAGTTATGTACTCACCATAACAATAGATCTATCTTGTCTGTTTCCATCATTCCTCAGATACTCACCCTCCACTCCCCCTTCCCTTTTTCTGTGTACAGTTTCTCATGATGTCATTCTAAGACAACTCCACCTGACCTTGCCTTGGTTCCTTCAACGCTTAGAAGTGGCCGAAGTTGGATACAAGGTCAGATCCAAAACCCATAGTTTGAGGAACGGACAGAAAAGACAACATCAGATCATTGCATAACACACTTACACTGTCAACACAATGAGACATGTTGCATGTACTAAGATAAAGAGTGTTAGCTGTGCAGGCAGCTTTATGGTAATGTATTTCCAGTTATGAAAGGTACTGACTATAATAGACCAAGGTCAAAAACGGTAAGTAAACATAATTGTGCAACTGAATGAACTGTATTCAGTAACAAGATTATGCACCTCACATGGAAAATTTACTGAGAAATTAAAAGCAAATCATTGGTTCAGCAGATAAATCCATTTTTTAAATCTTTCAGTTGTATTTGAAAAACTCTTAGGGTTATTTGATAATAGTTTTCACTCTTACTCACAAACGCTGACTAACCTACAATGTATGTACTGCACCTGTGTACTATGTATGTATTCTAACTATGTTCCAAATTTCAGCTGTACACCACAAATCTATTAATTACCTTTATTTTTAAATTAATATTTTCTTGTTTGTTCTCTCCACTGTAACTGTGGATGTGCTGCATCTTCTTCTTCTTCTTCTTTCGGCTTTTTCCCGGTCAGGGGTCGCCACAGCGGATCACCTTGTCCGCACATTGAATGGCAGTGGAGTTTTACGGTGCCGAGTTGCCAGCCCGGCGCCCAACCTTCCACAGAAGGCACACTCACACGCACACCTAGGGCCAATTTAGAGTGTCCAATCCACCTGCAGCATGTCTTTGGGATGTGGGAGGAAACCGGAGCACCCGGAGGAAACCCACGCGACCACAGGGAGGACATGCAGACTCCGCACAGAAGGCACCCCAGCCGGGGATCGAACCAGAGAACCTCTTGCTGTGAGGCGGCAATGCTAACCACTGCACCACCGTGGCCGCCCTTGTGGATGTGCTGCATACCACTGTAAAAACATGTCTATTGTAATTTGTGTGTATACTGATCATGTCTAAATATATCTGTAATTTTTCGGGTCTATATTATAAACCCGAATGCTTACCTTATTGAATCCCTAAATGTCGACCCGTCCTTATCAAAATGTGAAAACATCGAATGAGCGAAACCAGAAATGTCGAATCGTCATGGTTGGCCTTCTGCAGTATAACTCCCCGTAAGGTAAGTGTGCGATAGTTAAGGACCTTAGGGTTAGGGTGCGGGTTAAGGTAAGTGCATAGATAGTAATGTATGTTAGATTTAGTGTAGGGTTTTGTTAAGTGTATGTGTGTGGATTATTTAGTTTGTTTGGGTTTAGCTTTTTAAGGTAAGTGTGCGATAGTTACAGACCTTAGGGTGTGGGTTAAGGTAAGTGCATAGATGGTAATGTATGTTAGATTTAGTGTAGGGTTTTGTTAAGTGTATGTGTGTGGATTATTTAGTTTGTTTGGGTTTTGCTTTTTAAGGTAAGTGTGCGATAGTTACAGACCTTAGGGTTAGGGTGCGGGTTAAGTGCATACATGGTGGTATATGTAAGATTTAGTATAGGGTTAGAAGTAGGGTTTAGTCTAGGGTTAGAAGTAGGGTTTTGGTTAGTGTATGTATGTGGTTTATTTAGTTTGTGTAGGTAGTATGTAGTGGGCGGTGGGGTGGGACAAGTATGATAGTTCGATGTTTTGAATTTCGCGGTTTAGGGCGTTCAGTGTTTATGCGGTTTGATGAGGAGGGGTCGGCGTTTAGGGATTCTATAAGGTAAGCGTTCGAGTCTATAATATAGACCCAATTTTTCTATGTTGAGCTTTTCTCCCCGGGCCTCTGCTAAAAAACGGCCTTTTCAGCTCAGTCAGACACCCACGGTTAACAAATGTAAAATAAATAAAATAAAATAAATAATATTGAGTTGGCCACCAGCACTAAAGTCTTTGAAGCATTTCTCACTCCATTAGTTGCAGTGCAGGCAGTCTGAGCGAATTAATACTAATGCTGTTGCCTGCAGTACTAGCACCCATGCATCCTTACAAAGTGGACAGTGGTGCTTATAGGTTCATAGGTGTTTACAAGGCTAATGACCACAAGAGCCATTTTAAGCCTAGCCATGCATCCCAAATCTCTGACAAGTTCTGTTACCCTTGATAAGTGTAAGCAGGGTCTTGGGAGATGAAACATTTACAAGCAGGAGCCTGGGAGATGAACCATTTATAGGTTGCCTATGTCCATTAGAGACATAGGTGCCATGCCAGGGATGAATTTCCTGTTCCCCATCCAGCTGTCCAAGTTGCACTTGAATTGGGTTAGGGAAGAACTCTGCTTCACATGGATGGGGAGCCTATTCCAGAGACAGGGTAGTCTCTGAGATACATACCTGTCTCTCCAGTAGGTCCTATTTATATCACAGGCAAGGTTTAAGTCTTTAGAATGGGTATTATGGTGCTGCTTGTTTTGCTGATATGCAGGAAATCCATAAGAGTGGGGTCTGACAATGCCTTGTATGCCAGGCATAGATCTCCCCTCAACAGCCTGTAGGAGAAAGAATACAGAGATAGGGCCTTGAAGTGGGCTACACAGGACATTTTATTTATGCTCTGTATTCTTTTAGTGAGGAACCTCTGTGGACATTCCACTTATTGGATATGCCTGGTTAGATACATACCATAGGGGGCATTGTACTCAATGATAGGTCTGATGAATGCTGAATACAAGGGAGTAGTGACTTCCTTGGACCTAGATGCCATACCTTTGTTTATAAGTTGAGAAGGTTTAGTTCCCAGCTCCACCCTCATTTCACAGACAATTAACCTTAACTGACTTGTTCTGTCTTCTGTGTGACTCCTTAATTGACCTGCTCTAATTTCGGTGTGACTCAGAGACACAGCTGTGGTCTCTTTGCTAATTTTAATATGTAATTAAAAGCAGAATACAAGTAAAACACAGTGTAAAGAAAACAAATCACAACATACAAATTAGAAGAAAGCAATAAAGTAACACAAAATACAAGAAAGCAAAGCAGAGTCTGGCTGAGCTTATCCATTAAAGCTCTGAATTTTTTAACTTTGCCCCTTAAATAAAAGGTTTAATTCCCAGCTCCACCCTCGGTTCACAGATAATTAACCTTAATTGACCTGTTTTGTCTCCTGTGTGACTCCTTAACTGACTAATGTGTTGATTGTGCATGTCAGTCTATAAATTTTGAATCATATTAGTTGAATTTAGGATAACAACAACAATCCACAATTCTTAAGGTAGTAGAATCAATATAGTCTCCCTTATTAAAAATTAAAATAAAGTGGCAAATGCTTTCATTAATTCCCTACCAATAACTACATTAAAAGTAATCACAAGGCCTAGCCAAAGTCTTAGATATTTGAAATGATGAATAGATTCTGTAGAGATACTAAAGAGTGGTCTAATGGCCTAGTCAGGGTTATTATTTTTTTAGAAGCCGAGTCATATCTTGCAATGCTTTTGTTTTAAGTATATCAAAAGTCCTTTTTGCTCAAGGTACTCATACTAAAGTATGTACTGTATAAAATATAGTTTTTATATTACCAGAAGGATACCTGAGCACCCAGGACAGGCGCCCCACAAGTGAAATTTTCTTAATGTCAGAGTCACATACAGCAATGATATAAGTCTGTATAAAAAACATAAATGGGCCTGCTATATGAGTAAAAAATTTGAGATGCAGACAGGACATTTTTTAGTACGGACTACAGAGATGTGTCTGAAAAAATTAAAAAATATGGACTTTAGCTAAATTCTCAAGGCTATATAGCTGAAATTCTGTTAATTTTGTATGTGTAACAGAGGCATGAAACCCAGAATGCAGTTCACATGACCAAAGATTGACTAGTTTCTTGGTCACTGGAGGAGTCAAAAGGATGGATGAGTTTTAAAGACTGACCAACTTGCTCATATTTGGAGGAAGGCTACCCAGTGAAGGTCGGGTGGCTATCAAAGCAAACTCACCAGCAGCATTTGGACCATGATAGGTGCATAAATTAAAAACAAGCTGCACACAATGACTCCCATGGTCTACACTTAGCATTATCACTGCTCAGCATGTACAGCACTGAATGAATGGCTGAAGAGAGCGGTGGGATGTGGATGGTAGCTAGTAGGAAGAAAATAAAAAAATAAAATGTCCACATTATCTGTGTGGCAAACTATCAAGACTTTGGTTAAGTCAACAAAAACACCACCTGTCAATTCTCAGCAACCACAGATAAATGCATGAAGTTAGTGAGAAAGAGATGCACAGTGTTAACTGTACGCCCTTTACTAAGGCAGTACTCTTCTTGCAACAGCACATCATAAGATTCCAGATGAATCCTTAGCTGAGTAAACAGCTATTTCAACCAATTCTGACAAGACAGCGAGATAATTGAAATAGATCTAAATAAGTTCTATAATGAAGGAGAAGAGAATTCAGGATACTATGAGACTAGCTACTTTCCACAGAGAAAATAAAATCCTACTCTTTAAAACAGTATTAAATAGGCTACTGGGAAAGTAATGAATGTATTAAATATTTTGAGGAATTTTCTAAAGAAGTAGACATGTTTGTTTATTATAATTTGAAACATTATTTTTAAGAAAATGATCCATCATATCCAGCAAAACATGCTCAAACTGAAATGGTTGGAGTCAATAGCTATACAGAGCCTAGAACTGAAGTCACTGAAATGAACTGCAGGTCAAGCATTTCCTGACAGATTGCACACTTGACTTTGACTGATGCAGGATCAGAAGTCTGCGGGTTCAGCTCCCCCAACAGGTCCTTGGAGTCATGTTGTAAAACTGACAATGCAATGAGTTTTACATAGACACTATACTCCTAGGCTGTCATCCTTCAACTGAAAGGTTAAATCAAGGTCTAAACTGCCCGAGTTGATGGTGGATGTTAAAGATGCTATGGAACTTACCAAAAACAGCAAAGGTACTGACCAATGCTCTCAGTGATTCCAAGGCTTGTAACAAAAATACTCATACCACTTACCACTTCATCACCTTTATGAACAAAGGCTGAGTCAAAGGACCCAACTCAAAACATTAGATAGCAAATCATTCCACCGGTCAGAATGCTACTGATTACAAGCTGTAGCCGCAAAATACCTCACTATATCATGCAGCCTAAATCTCATATTGTATAACTTGTAGGTGAAACTGAATTGCTACTGCAACTACAGTGTTATGCACAATAAGATATTCATTGTACCATGTGAAAATGTGAGAGGCTGGGCCCCAAAACATCAGTAAAAATGAGAAAGATGGAGAAACACAGCAGGAACAATAAAAACTATTTAATTTGGTTAGCGCTTTCACATCAAAGATGCTTCATCAGACCATACATTTCATCAAAACAGTTATATATATATACACACCATATCTAACAAACAGTTAATTAAGAAATCACTTATCATTTAAATTACTATAATTAGCTTAAAAAGACAGGATACATTATCTTGATTAGTATAACTCAGAAGTCCTTACATATCTTGTGTAGAATCACTCTATTAGTTTTAAAATACAATTTTTATAAAAACCATACTAATATAGCTGTGTGTGATTAAAATATGCTATAGACGTCTCATTTTTAAATAAGGTTTAATAGACATTCTGTCATTCAACCCTGGTTCCTTCTCAGCATGCAGCTGTATTATCCATCTCAATTCACTCAATTCTAACTTATTTTTTATGTCCCCCAACCGTGAGTCCTGATAAATACATTCTATCACTTTAAACAAAAAATGATGTGTTTTACACATAATGGTTTCCTATTTCTAATAGCCCCCAAATGCTCCCTGACCCTCTCTCAGTGAGCGAGTAGTCATACTCACATAGGAGGGACAGGTAGTGCAAACAGCTAAATAAACCAGATTCCTTGTTCCACAAGTTTGCTTTAACTCTAAACTCATATTCTTTATTTGTTCTGGGGTGTATAAAGATCCTGTCTTGGGTCAATACTCCACAAATACAATGTCCACACTTGCTTAAACCATATACTTTCTCCCTATTGTTACTGGGCTGACATAGCAGCCTCAAGATTTTTCTTGCTTTTTATAGCAAAAATTGGGTTTAGGACCAACAATAACAGCTATCTCAGGGTCTGATTGTAATATGGATCAATTTCTGTACACAACCTCTTGTACCTTCTTGGTATTTCCAGCAAACGGGTATAGTTTCCTTAATAGGTCTTTTATTGCAAAATTGGGAGGGAATCACCAAGAATATACGGTCTAGCCTTACCCCTCCTTAATGCCCTAACCTGATTAAAGCCCACATAAATTTCACTCTTCTTGTACTTACGTTGTAATAATTCATTGCTGAAAGTTCCCATATCTTTATCAAACTGCTCCTGACTCGTGTCCAATCTAGATATACGCATAGCTTGACCCTTTATGATATTCCTATAAACATAATTAGGATGCATACGGTCTCTACTTAGGACATTATTTCTTCTGTGGTCCTTCTTATGTAGCCTTGTGGTGAATCTACCATTAATCTCCTTTACTATTATAACATCCAGAAAAGAGAAGGGTGAATCTCAAAACATCAGTAGTGGTATCCAAGAATGTAAACAACTCCTCTAACTCTTCCTTAGTGCCCCTCCACACCAGTATGAGGTCATTTACAAACCTCTTATAAAAGAGGATGTTCCTAGCAAACTTTTCTTGGGATAGAACACAACAGCATTTGGGAGCTATTAGAAATAGGGAACCAGAAAGGAATGCTCCTAGCCAAACACATTACGTGTGAAGATAGAACACATCATTTTCTGTTTAAAGTGATAGAATGTATTTATCAGGACTCACGGTTGGGGGACATAAAAAATAAGTTAGAATTGAGTGAATTGAGATGGATAATAGAGCTGCAGGCTGAGAAGGAACCAGGGTTGAATGACAGGACGTCTATTAAACCTTATTTAAAAATGAGATGTTTATAGCATATTTTAATCACACACAGCTATATTATTATGGTTTTTATAAAAATTGTATTTTAAAACTAATAGAGTGATTCTGCATAAGATATGTAAGGACTTGTGAGTTATACTAATCAAAATAATGTATCCTGTTTTTTTAAGCTAATTGTAATTTAAATGATTAGTCATTTGTTAATTAACTGTTTGATTGTTAGGGTGTGTATATATAACTGAGTTTTGATGAAATGTATGGTCTGATGAAGCATCTTTGATGTGAAAGCACTAATCAAATTAAATATTTTTTTTATTGTTCCTGCTGTGTTTCTCCTTCTTTCTCATTTTTACTGAAGTTCTTTTGGTTGGAAAAAGAGGAGTTCATCGGCAGTGGCTGCCATTTGTGACTTTTATTATTCTTGTGGGCACCAACACAACATACAGCAGGACTTTAGCATCCAGGACAGGCACCCCAAAGGCTCACACATGGCAGACTAAACACACATAATCTAATCTAAAACTAAAAAAACTAATGTCTTTCGGCTTTTCCCAGTTGGGGTCACCACAGCGGAACTCCGGTCCGCTAATGATTGGCAATGGATTTTTTTTACGGTGCTGAGTTGCCAGCCCGACGCCCAACCTTCAAAGAAGTCTCACCCATTCACGCATGCACCCACCTGCATGTCTTTAAACATCACTCGACCACGGGGAGGACATGCAGACTCCACACAGAAGGCGCTCCAGCTGAGAATCGAACGGGAGAACCTCTTGCTGTGAGGTGACAACGCTAACCGCTTCACCACTGCGGCTGTCACATTCCCTCTAATCTATTAAACATTCTTGGAAGAGTATTTCCTGTCTGAGGCCTGATATGCCAAGGCAGCAAATCACAGCTGGGTAAAATGTCCCAATAATAGAAAATATGTGACATAAAAAAGAGGGCAGCCTTGCTTCAGTACTTGGCATGTTGGTATATAATTAGAAATCCAGCCATTCAGGCGGGTGTGGAAAAAGTAACCCCCACTGAGGGATCTATCTGTCTCTCCTGCTGAAAATCCTCATACATTACTGTAACAAAGATGATGACCATGTCAAAGGCATGTTGGACATGTTAGAAATCTAGTGATGTCCTCTATTTGCTATTAAGGCCTAGATGAGAAGAAACAAAGGAAAATCCATTCTGCATAATGACCAAAATTGTGCAACTTCTCCCTGATAACCACACCATTTGTTCAAGTCTCAAAATCCTTACAAAACTGTGTTACAGCATTGTACAACCAACTTTCCTAGCAGTTCATATGTTATATATAAACAAAAATACCAAGTTATCAAAGTTTTATGATGTCTTCATTTCTACCTTTTAATGAAAAAAGAGAAGGCTAGAACCCTCCCTAAGTCCCTAGTTCCACTTAAAAAAATTGTTATTAATAATTATGAATTATTAGGCCTACACTGATGACTACAAATGCTCATCTGCACACTTCATGCATCAACTCATCTGTCACATGATGACAAGTTTAGTATCTTTTTCACTACAGTATAGTCGTTTAGGATGTTAAGGATTGCTTCAGGTCTTACCTAACCACTAAGGCTAACTCACTATAGTCAGACAAAAAAACAAGAAGGTAAAGTATAGCTCTGCACCCCATATTCATTCCCCACATAATTTCTACAAATCCTACAAAGCTAGAATAGCTGTTCTCATTTGGAGTCTCACACTGAAAATGCCTATCCTATGCTCCCAAGTTAAAGAAGGTCACGCTGCCATTTTGCCAAAACATTCTGGCAGACCTGTCTTTAATGATATTCTCAATATCTTACTGTAACCTATGTATTTCATGAGTATCTCTGTCTCTGCTGCTGAGCTTAGTGAAAAGCTAACAACAAACAATTACTCTAAGTCCGTGGCTGAAACTATGCAGTAAAACTGTTGAACCAAATCTTGTATGTATACAAATCAACTCAGCATTCCCCAAGGGAGTGAAACAGGTCTCCTCCAGAAAAATCTTCAACATTCTAAATAACAAGCAATCTCATCTATTTCTCTTCAATATGGAGAAACAGTGGCTGCACTCCTGTATCTTCACAGACTGCCAAACTTCAGACTCTGTCAGAGAACAAACTCAGATACCATGTGAAAGATCCTTATTTCTGCCATTTGTATTTGTTATCTCATCTTTTCAGCCACTACTCAACATTCATAACCATTTGAGAATGTGAGAAGATAGAACAAGAGAAGCCAAGTCAGAGAGCTCTACGTTTAATTTCTAATAATCTGGCCTCCACAGGAGTTTTCTGCAACCCAGAATACCTCTAACCGGTCAGTGTCCTGAAAGGAAGAATAGTTTAACTGAAACTTGTGAAAATGAAGCATCCATATTTGAACATTATAATCTAATAAGCACATAAATCCTTCCTGTCATAGACTACACCCTGTCAGGTATCTTTACTATGAAAATCTGCTACTAGATAAAGCTAACTATAAAACTGGAGCATTAATACACACATTAGCTGTGCTACAGGCAATCCTTCCATGCTTCCATGCAGCAAATCATAACTGAAATCTCCCATAATAACAAGTATAAAAAAACAATGTAAATGAATTGAAGTTTCTCAACCGCAGCAACCTGTTCTAAGATAGAAATAGACCCCACATTATCCTGGATCAATCCTATACCTTACCCAGAGGGCTGTACCAGCTCATAAATCTCTATAAAGTAGGATTTCTCTACCCCTGGGAAACAATACACCTACCCAAAACAAGATTATTTCCTGGGTGGCCATACATAAAGTGAACATAGTAGTACAAAAACATTCTATACCTTGCAAAGAACAAAAACAATGATCCTGAATACGTAATACTTGCAATGACATTAGTCTGACTGCCACACAATCGCCTGCTCATATCTCCATGAGTTGTTACTGGCTCCCTATTGAAATGTTAGCACTGGAAATGCTGAGTGCTGACAAGACGGAAAAAAAAAGACCAAAACCACAGGAGAAGAGTGAGTCTTGAAATTTGCTGTTCTCTTTAAAACTTCTTTTTGCAGGGTGACAAGCCCCCGAACACTTGTATATCAACTCCAAGATCACCATACCTTGGAGAAAAGGGAATATTCTGATAAATGGAAACTCAGACCTTGTATATGTAAGGCTGTTCCTTTAGCCAGTCTTTTTATTTCAGGACTCACTCAACCGGTTTCTGACACTGCAAATGTTTACCATTGTTACTATTTATATTAATTTGAACCTACAGTCCTCCAAGTCACTGGGACCTGTCCATTATTCTACTTATCTTTTGGATCACTGTGGCATCAAATGTGGATGTCCACTCTTTTCCAGAAGTATCAGGATGAGACAATAATCTCTACAGCCTGCTGCATGCATGTCTTGAAAAACCTTTTATGTTTTGCTTTTGCTTCTGCCTGAAGGTGAACTTGGTCTACAATTGTGATTTTAGATAATATGTGGGGGAAAATCTCAGGTGGGGCCTCACCCTGTAGAGACAGTACTGATGATATGTTCATGGGTAACTGCCCAAATGGCCTATACAACTCCCCATGATCTGACCTCCTTCCATGGCTACAATTAATCAGACTACACTGGAAACTAATTTGTCCACTCTTAATGCATCTGTAACACCTTTGGGTCTGACCAGCATAAAATATGACCCCACTCTCCTCAAATGGCACAAAAAGGTTTGGCAAATGTTTCAGAGTGTTGGCAACTAAGGGATGCCACCACTGTGCTTTCCATGCCATGGCACAAAAATCAAGTATGATCTAGGACCTTATCCAGTCCCACCAACATATTGCTCTGTCCATTTCACCACAACAGTACTTCCTTAAGAGTTTCAGAATGTTCTTTGTGTTTCATTGTTGCAGCCATCACATTTGGGTTATCCCTGCCAGGGTAGCCCTCGGCCGGCCCAAGTACCAGAGGCTTAGCATTTCTGCATTGGTTGCTGTCTCCTCAGGACTGACATCAGGTCGTCAGTAGTATAAAGTAAGGCAGCCAAAGCCACTACATCAGTCTTTCTTGCCGAGGAGCCCGAAGCAGAAGCAGTTCGCATGAGTACCGGTCATCTGCTACCTGAGTTTTGTCTTCTGAACTGAAGCTGAAGTCTTCTAAAAGCTAAGTACCCCGTTGGGGATCCTTTTTTCTTGCTCTAACCTAGACCTGTCCAACCTGCGGCCCGCGGGCCGCATGCGGCCCTCAGAGCTCTTCCACGCGGCCCTCAACCTCTAACTGCAACATCGATGCACGCATGCCCCAAAACACTTTTTTTGTTTTGTGTTTTTCGCTCCCGTGACCTGTAATGCTAATGTCGGTGTGCGTATGCGCCAAAGCACCCTTCTAGTTTTGGTTTTGAGCCAAAAAAGGGTCAGTGTGTTTACGCCATTATTTTGCACCGAACAATGTGTGTGTGTGTGTGTGTGTGTGTGTGTGTGTGTGTGTGTGTGTGTGTGTGTGTGTGTGTGTTCTCGCTGAAGAGGGACTCATGTATGGATTTGCCGCTGTTGCCTTTGAAAGGGACAGCAATTACATGTGTTAATAGGTAAGTATGGAGTGAGTGAGTGCATGCATGAAAGCAGAATTGTGTGCGTGAAAGTAGAATAAGAGTGCGTGTGTATGTGTGCATGACTGAGAGAGACGCATGCACAAAGAGGGTAACAATGATTAGTCTACCTACTGAACACAAACAAGTTAGCTCACAAATATATCATACATTAAGAGTATACTTTCATTAAATTGCGGCTTTTCCTGACAGGGAGAGTGTTGTATTGAACATGAACTCATACCTCTTAACTGTATGGATTTTCAAAGAATGTCTGGATTTTTGCCTCATCTTCCAATTTGTGTCTTTTGCTTAGGAAATAAAAGTAGTCATCCAAGGTAATGCAGTTCCAGGGAGTAAGAATGAGACAGCAGCCTAGGGTTAATGGGTCAGTAGTGGACTGACTATGTGGGATTGTAGCATATAAAGTTTTGTATTTTTGTTTTCAGACAAACAAAAAAGCACCTAGTACTGTTTTTTCATTGGTGGGTTCTAAGCAGTGGTAGATTGGACAACAGTAAGCATAGCTTTGGCGGATCATCAATACTGAAAAATCAAGTGGGCACAATGTCATTTTTTAAATGTTGGGGATTTTAGTGTGTATGTGAGTGCTTATGTGTTGGGAGTGCTGCAACAGTAGATTATTAAAGACAGAGACTTACGGACTGTGGAGAATATGTTTCTTTGTTTCAAAACCTAATACTTGGGTACGCATACCAGAAGTAGATTTTTTAAGACATAGCTTCTTGCCATTTACAGTGGATGGATATTTACATTTAATGGACAATGTATTAGCGTGGGCCTGTGGGGTTCTGAAGGATGCCAAGTTTACCACTGCCAATGTCTTGTAAAGTGACCTGGAAATGGATATTGGGATGTTACTGAAAAAATATAGTAAGTGGGCTTAGAAATATAGTTTAATTAAACAAAGTATACTTTCAATTTACAGGCCATAATTTAATTTATTTCAGGTAGTCCAGATACTGGTAGATTGTATACCATTAGACTTAATTAGGGAGAGCTGTCATTCTGGGGAAACAAGTAGCCCTAGTTTCAGTGAAAGCTCTGTGGTTGCTTGCAGGTAGGAAGTTGCAGGATGTTGATGCAATGTGTTTTATTTATTATTTTAATGCATTTGTCATTTCAAAGCATGGTTTTCTTTGATGCAAAAGAAGGCAGGACTGAATGAGCCATATAATGCTTAACTGACAATGATGGGATAGAAAGATTATAAGTGATGTATAATGTTTGCAGCTACAGTTGTTTCAATGGTGTCTGTGATGCATAACTATTTTTGGGCCTGTGTCCCACTTTTATTTTTCGCTTTGTCCAGATTTCTTGCTCTAAGGTTGAGAGGTATGGTTCCATACTAAATCAGAAGTTGTATTTACCTTGGAAGACTTTTCGGCATAATTATGAAAAACAGAGCCTTTTTAATATCTCTGTTTATTTCCAATATAAACTGCCATGTAACCTTGCAAATAACCTTCTTATTAAGCTACTTTACTTCTTTTGGAATTGACAGGTATGATTCATCTGTTCGGACATAAGCATAGAGTGACTTTGATTTCTTGGAGCAGTCTGTGGTTTACATAATCACAATAACTTTTCTGTGTTTCTGGGTGTGTAATCAGTTTAACAGATTTAAAGATGTTTTTCAAAAATAAATAAATATATCATAAATAAATAAATAATCCTCTCTACACTTTGAGCTATTGACAAAGTCTGGGAGTTTGTTTTTTTCAAAAGCGAAGGTCAGCATTACAGCTCAGTAAACTGTCAATCTGTGAGTAACTTCTGCACAAATTAAAATGTCTGAATGTCAAATGGCTTTAGATTGGAGGGAAGTTTATTTTTATTTATTTTATTTTACATTTGTTTACCGGGAAAGTCCCGACTGGACACAGGTCCATTTTCAGCTGAGGCCCGGGGAGAAAAGCTCCAAAAATAACACAAAACAATATAATACAATACATGAGAGAGACAGCAAATTATGGATGTAGTACTCATACAATATGGCAGAGATTACATCTCGCAACAGTGAGAATCATTGAGGTACAGAATAAACTTAAAACATTTTTTTACAGTTATAATTACAGCAAGGCAAATATCAATGAGTAAAGTTTTTAGGAGAAAGCTGTTTGTACATAGCTGAAGCTCTGAAACAATCTTTTGGTATGGATTAACCTGGGGATTGACACAAGTTATATGTTTACACCAGTATGTAGCATTATAGTTTATGGTTTTCTTGTTTTACTTTTCGCCGAGCAGTTGTTTGCTGATTTATTGATGGTCCTTTTGGTGATGGGAAATTACATGGATGAATCCATCTCTATTATAATTTGTTTTCAGATATTTTGACTTCCAGACAATTTCATTCAGTGAGTGGGTGTCATGTGATTACTGAGGTTGCCTATTTTACAAGTAGGGGCTTTTTTGTGTGTGTGTGTGTGTGTGTGTGTGTGTAATAGAGAGAGAGATTTAATATGTATACTGAATATAATTTTGCAAATGGAATTCTTAGTTAAACATGCCCCTCTTCTTGGGCAACTAGACTTGAGTAACCAATATTAGATCTTAGCCATCCAGCTGGGAAAGGTTAGTATGTGGATTTTCCATCTAGTTTGATGAAGGTTATGCTACTTACCCAAGGACTACATTCATGGCTATCCATCCAGCCATCATGTTGCTGAACTACATTGTTTGATAATGAGAGGAGCTTTTTACAGAAGTTGAAGGTTTTTGTGACAAGAACCTGTCCATAAAAAGTGGCTTGTTTATGTTGCAGTGAAGGCTGTGGTCTTTGTAGTGAGCGTTTTAAGTATAACCAGTATTTCTGAGGTAGAGGAAGTCTCTTAAGGCAGGATCTTTCTTAGCCTGGAAAGCAAGCCAATGATTACATTTATAGGGACCAGTGAGAGACAGAGGAAAGCAAGAAGCTTTTTAGTCTGTTTGGATAACTAAGTGAACTTAGTCCTTTGACCTTTTTTTGTCAGAAATGGTTGTAGTCTTTTGGCAGGGTGTTTTGCTGAGGCACATGCCAAAAGGGGCATTGCACTCAATAATGGTTCTTGTAAAAGAAGAATACAGGGATGTTATGACCTCCTTGTCCCCGGATGACGTACCCTTACTAATGAAGTGGGCCATGTAAAAAGCTTTCCTTACAATGGAGACAATGTGGTGGTCAAAAGCCAGGTTTCTATCAACCTGGGTGCCCAAGTACCATACGACTTACTGAGTGCTTACAACATTGTTATTAATGTGATAATTTGTGGGGACATCACTCTCCTCAAAGGGGATGATGATGCATTTTTTGACATTTAGCTTGAGGCCATATTTCTGCACCAGTTATTTGTTTAGGTGGGACCCTCTTGTAGCTTATTCAGAATTGTTTTATTAAGTCAGTAATGTGAATTATTTACTTTATTGCAAATTTGTTGGGTTATTTTTGTGGATTATCGTATTGTAGTACTGCTGATGTTGACATTTTACGTAGTTGGACTGCTGGAATGGTTTTCCCAGTGAGAAATGCTAGAGCTGTAGTGAATATCTGTTTATTTGTAAATATATATATATATATATATATATATGTATGTATATTAACTAAGATGTTAGAGTTAACTGTTAGATTAGAGAATTAGAATGAGGATTAGAATTTTAAGGCAAATATTAAGCATTTATTACATTTTGTTCATTGTTCAAATGCACATACAGAACAGCCAGGAGGTCGACTGTGGTCTTACAGAGCAACGAAAGAGTTAACTATATGATATATTTTATATGCGGCCCCAAGACCATTTCTGTTCACTCAATGTGGCCCCAACATGCCAAAAGGTTGGACACCCCTGCAACCGATGTCAGAAAAAGTTAATTGTCTGACCTGTGGAAAGAAAATACCACACCAAGACTTTCATTCTTACTGTGTCACTTGCTTAGGCCCAAACCACGACGTCCCTCGCTGTTGCTTTTGTGCTTTAACACCAGAACTATACGTCACCGGACCCTTATTGTAGCTAGATATTTTCGCTTACAGTCCTTGAATTCTGATATGGCTTCAGTAAGCCATCCAACAGCAGATCTTCATAAAAAAACAGGGATAAAGACAGAGGCAGACCGCACAGGTCCAACCCTACCGAAGATGCTTCCATTAAGCTTGGCATCAGTTCTCCGATCATCAGTGAGGTGCTTTTGCAGCTCCTCATGCCCGCTTCTGCGGATTCGCAGGCTGCTACCGAGTCTGGTATGCCACAAAACTCTTCTTTGACTAAGGATCCTGCAGTTGTCTCACCCTTGGATGGGTCCAGAGCCACTGAGCAGGCACCGGCAAGGAAATATTTTGCACTACCGATTCTCGTCTCAAACCGACTACTTCTTTTGCATCTACCATTCTTTCAAAAACTACCAAGAGTCTAAGGCCCAGGGTACGAACCACACCCAAGAAACCAACCCAATCTCAAGCACCTGCTTCCTTGCTTCAGTCTCAAATGCTTAAAATGGTGGAAGACCTTATCATGCTGATCAGGGGAAGCCAAGCTACCCCTTCCAAAAGGAAAAGAGATCTGTCCCCAGTAGTTTTGTCTGAACAGTAGTCTGATGACTCTGATGCATCTGAATATGAAGATATGCAACCCCTCTCTGCTTATGAGGATTCTGATGCAGAGGAATCCATTCCTTCAGCCTCTCCACTCGAGGATTATTCTTTTGGGGAAACCCTTCATACCTTAAGGGAGCATTTTCAATGGGAATGTCAGGTCTACCCTCAATCTAAAAAGAGACTCAGAGAATTCTTGGATCTTGCACAGCACAGACTCCTGGCCATTCCCCCAGTCCTGGATGTTGTGTATGATGTTTTTCTGGAATCCAGTCTGACTCCTGACACCCACCCTCCTGCACCCAGAAAACCTGACAGGTATTAGAGTCCCTGACTCACAAATTTATTTTCAAAAACCCTACTGCTGACCTTGAGGTAATTTCTCAAGGGCCCAAAGGAATTAAAGCAACCTCTGAAAAGAATCCCACGCCCTTTGATAGGGATTCCAAAGCACTAGACAGCTGGGGTAAAAAAATATACACCTCTGCTACTCTTGCTATCACAGCACTAAATTGCCAGTTCCATATGCTAAAATTTCAGCAACATACCATGGAACTCCTCAAACAAAATGTGTCTTCTTTCCTGCTTGTGCAGAACCTAAAGAGTTACAAGAGTTGATGCATTCTGCAAGTCAAGTGACTAAGCATACCTTACACTGTGGTTTTGATGCCCTAGAAGCTTCTTGCAGGGCAGCAGTCACTGGTTCTGTCCTTAGACATGCATGACTTAAGGAACAGCCCTTGCCAGACCATGTCAAATCTAAATTATTGGATGCATCCTTGCACAAAGACAACTTATTTGGCACTAAGGCAGAGGTGGTCTTAAAAAAGATGGAAGAAAAAGCTAAATCTATGCAGACAGTTAAGGATTTCCTACAGGTCCAGCCACCAAGGTTCAGCAGGCATTGCCCCTCTAAGCATTGGTCCTTTCCTGCTCCCACCAGGTCAGTTCAGCCCAAACTCCGGGGAAGCAGACCCCCCCCCCCAGACAACAGCCACAGGGAATACAGAGATTAAAACGGTGGAATTTCTCCACCTCAAAACCAGGGAATTCTAAGCCAGCCCCTCATGGTAAGAACTCACAATGACTCTACTCCCCCACCCCCTTCCTCTGCCCACCTACACTTACCTCTGGGGGGAAAACTCTCCTTTCACGCAAGCACCTGGGCCACCGTTACCAACGACCGCTGGGTCCTCAACATAGTGTCCCAGGGATACAAATTTTCTTTCCACACTCTTCCAACCCCAAAAGGGTTCCCAGATCTACCTCCAAACCAGTGGGCAGAGGCAAAAAAGCAAGTTCTTTCCCTGCTCTCTATGAGGGCAATAGAGCATGTTCTCGCAGAACAGACAGGCCAAGGTTTCTACTCCAGACTATTTCTGGTACCCAGAAAAGAGGGCAACTGGTGCCTCATCCTCGATCTATCCATTCTAAACACCTTCCTAGTGATACCAAAATTCAAAATGCTCACCCTCCAGCAACTGCTACCCATGCTCTCCAAGGATGCTTGGCTAGCCACCCTAGACCTAAAAGAGGCCTACCTCCACATCCCTATCAGGGAATCATGCAGGAAATATCTACGTTTCAGGGCAGGATCCCTGTATTTTCAGTTATCTGTGCTTCCCTTTGGCTTATCTACTGCTCCCAGAGTTTTCACAAAATGACTGTCTCCCACTATTGCCTTTTGCATACAAAGGAATATCCAAATTTACCCATACTTAGATGACTGCCTAATTCAGGCAGTCAGTCAGGAAAAGCTGCTCAAGCACCTGGCCTTTGTAAAGTCCCTACTGACCTCCCTAGGGTACACCATCAATGAAAAGAAATCCAAACTAGTACCCACCAAAAGGATTATATTCCTGGGAGCAAGCGTGGACACAGCATCCCAGATGGCATTCCTTACACCAGAAAAGCAAACTTACCTAACAGCCTGCTTCTCTCAACTAAACACCAGACCCCAGTTATCTGCAAGAAAAATCCTGCAAGCTCTGGGGTACATGGCATCTTGCATTCTACTCATTCCATATGCCAGACTGCGTATGAGGAAACTTCAGTGGTACCTAAAAAGCCTTTGGTGTCAACACTTAAGACCCGGAAACTCTTATACCAATGATACCTTGCCTAAGGAAAGATTTTCTTTGGTGGGCAGCAGCATGCTCCCACAACAAGGGACTACCTTCCTTACAACCCCCTGCCACCCAGACCCTTACCACAGATGCATCAGACTATGCCTGGTGTGCTCAACTGGACGGCAGGTGCATACAGGGCCAATGGAGTCCATAGCAAATCCATCTGCACATCAACCAGAAAGAGATGTTGGCTGTCCAGCACGCATTGACAGCTTTCAGGCCCACACTCTCCCCAGGTGATCTCCTGATCAAAACAGACAACACCACTGTAATGTGGTATATCAACAAGCAGGGAGGGACTCACTCCTACCCTCTATGTAGGCTGGCCATGACCCTTTGGCACACAGCTTCTGCCATGCAACTACACCTGTTAGCACAATTCCTGCCAGGTTCTCTAAACTCTCTGACAGATCAAAACAGAAATCTTCTGGACCCACACAAGTAGCAGCTAGACAAAAGAACCTTCACCCTAATAACTCAGAAATGGGGCACCCCAAAGGTCGACCTCTTTGCCTCCCACACCAACCATCAGCTCAGCAAGTTCTGCATCAGCAAGCATCACTGCATGGCTTGTAAAGTGGATGCCCTGTCCTTCCCCTGGGTCAGTCTGTCGGTCTATGCCTTTCCTCCACTACCTCTCATTACCAGGATACTGCTCAAAATAAGGGAAGAAAAACCAAGGGCAATTCTTATTGCTCCAGACTGGCCTCACCAGCACTGGTACCCACTGCTGCACAGCCTGCCCCCACTGCCACCATGGCATCTCACTCAGAACTTAACCCTCCTGACTCAGAGGGAAGGAGAATTCATGCATCCCCAATTACAGACCCTCAATTTGGCAGCTTGGCTTATTCCCTAACCACTGATCAATCTGCCAACCTCAGTAAACAGGTTCTAGATGTTATACGTGAGGCCAGACGCCCTAACAGTAGAAAGTCTTGTGCTGACAAATGGAAAAGGTTCTGCACCTGGATTCAGGCCAAGTGAGCCAATATGGCACAGCCCTCCCTACCTCTCATCCTGGATTACCTAGCTGCCCTGCTACACAGTGGTCTCTCCTTTACCTCTATTAAAATGCATGCCTCTGCTATCTCTGCTCATTTCCACACTGAGCAGCCCCTTTTCTCACACCCTCTGGTCAAACAATTCCTAAGAGGGGCTAGCAACTTGAGGCCACCCAGAAGAGCACACACCCCAGCTTGGGACCTTAACTTTGTATTGGAAAAGCTCACCCTCACACCCTTTGAACAAGCATTTTCAGCAGAGCTAAAATTTCTTTCCTGGAAGACAGCTTTTCATCTGGCCATCACTTCAGCCAGAAGAGTCTCTGAGCTACAAGCACTCATGGCTGTGGAGCCCTTCATCTTCCATGCTGATAGTTTCCCTCAGGACTAACCCATCCTTCATGCCCAAAGTGGTGTCCAGTGTGGCTCTCAACCAATCCATTCATTTGCCCACCTTTTTTCTTAACCCACAAAACAAGGGGGAAAGGATCATACATTCTCTAGATATGCACAGACAGCTCAGATTCTATCTAGACAGGACTAAACCATTCAGAAAGTCTGATCAATTACTGGTTAGCTTTGCTGCAGGGGCAGAAGGCAAAGCCATTTCCAAACAAACAATTTCCAAATGGATAACACATGGCATCCATTTCTGTTACAAGCAACATGGAAAACCTCCCCCTAAGGGGGTCAGGACTTACTCCACCAGAGCAGCCTCCACCTCTGCAGCTTTCCTCAGAGGAGTCCCCACCAGGGACATCCTGGAGGCTGCCACCTGGACATCTGTTCACACTTTTACCAAGCATTACCACCTGCCTATCTTCTCTAAATCCAGGGCTGGCTTTGCCACTGCAGTCTTGCAGGATATCCTAGCCACTCCCTCGTCTCCTTGACTGCCTCCAACCTTTTTTCTCAGCTTTGGGAATCAACTCAAATGTGATGACTGCAACAGTGAAACATGCAGAACATAGTACAGTTGTGTACACTTACCATAAATGTAGATGTTCGAGTGTATTCACTGTTGCAGTCCTGGTTTCCCTCCCTCCATCCCCCTTTATTCTTTCCTTACAAGGGACATATTTACTTTCTACTGGTGGGGTTCTTCCACCATAATCTGGCTCCCACTGTGGGGCTCCTGACAGGGCAAGAAAACCTGATGTAATGGCGTCAGCTGCCTTACATTATACTACTGACAACCTGATATCAGTCCTGTTGCGACAGCAACTGACGCAGAAATACTAAGTCTCTGGTATTCGGGCTGGCCGAGGGCTACCCTGGCAGGGATAATCCAAATGTGATGACTACAACAGTGAATACACTTAAACATCTACATTTATGGTAATTGTACACAACTGTACTTTCTCTAACTGCATGGTGAGGAATGCGCTTTAAGTTTTTTTTAAGCAGAATGGTTATAAAATCGTTACTCAGCTGGAAATCAAGAACCCTGAAAATTTAGCATGAGAGATATCCAAAATGGCTTCAAAGAATTAATGTTATATACAGCTTTTCTAATGAAATAAATCATCAAATGCATTTTTATTATAGAATGCCCTGTATTACCCATTTGCACAGACCCCCGTATAAAGCAGCTTTATACAGTTATGGCTGGATATTGCTTTCATTTTTCTTGAGGTCTCTTTTGCTGTAGCATCCTTCACCAGGTGTTTTTCAGGGATCTAGAAACATTGGGTCCACCATGTATGATGTACTGTGCATTTTCCTTGATTTTGTGTGTCATACCAAATTTACAACTATGGGAAGTCAAGCCCCAGACCCTACAGCAATGCTTACATCTTCTAACACAGCCAGGGCTTCCACTTACTCTGAGTCCATTATCACAGAGCAGGTTATATTTCATTCAGGAATCACCAGATCTTCTGCGATTGCACAAGGTAACATGCAGTATGACATTATTTGCAGTTACAACACTTACCTCAATGACCATGTTCGACCTCTCTCTTCCTCATGAAAATGGAAGGAAGAGTAGGGGAATTTTTCATGTGCCCTGCCAAATTTCTGTAGAAATTCCACCACGTCTCCAATGAAAATAAGTCGCAAGCCTCGTGGGACTAAATTAATTAATGAATGAAAATAAAAAGGAAGGCACCTGAAGCAAATGTAACACTTTTTTTTTATTTTTACATTAAGCGCTTTTGTCCGCCAAATAATTAGACTTCATCAGAATAACATCCAAACCAAAAAGCCAGCTTATATAACATTAAAAACCACATGACTGAACCTTAATTGAACCAAATTCATTCTTAAAAGTCCCTCGTCTTTAAAATATTCAGAAAACCTTTAACCATTACAACTCTATATAAACCCTAAAAACACTTTATATATATATATATATATATATATATATATATAAAGAGACAACACAGTTTAACAGTTCTTATACATTTGTTAAAAAGCCAATGAAATAGCAAACATAGATTTTAATTTTGAATTACTTGATATAGAAATGGTTTCATTAAGACCGGGTTTGTTCCCAGCATTGCATCTTAACTGCCATTTTAATTCCTGATACTCTAAATAAAGGTCAGTTGGTTCACCCCTTGGTCCCTCATGGACACTGTCAATGGCTATAAACTTAAAGGAGTGAGCAGGGAAGTTCTTACTATACCTATATAGGGCATTGTGTTCATCCTTAACTATGTCGTACCCATGTTGGTAAATTCTGTTCCCAAACTGTCTTAACACTTTTACCAATGTAAAATCCTTTACATTGCTGGCACTTTGCAACATAGACCATCCTCTTACTATCACAGTAATACTTCTGTTTCAATTTTATATTGCCAATTCCACCAATAGCTACTCCTGGTCCTTCTAAAATGTTTTTGCATTGATAACAGTGACCACATTTAATCATTATTTTCTTCTATTACTTCGTGTACTGTTCTTTCCATCATCATCTTTCTTCTGGTATATTATGATTGTTTTTTCTCCTACTTTGTCAATAAATTCTTGTTCAACACAAAATATGGTCCAGTTCTTAAATATATCTCGTATGCCACTAAAATTTAAGCAAAATGGAAGAATAAAAGCTTTATTAAAATTAATGTATTTTTGGTGGACAACTGGTTTCACTGCTAAATGATTTTGTTGTGTCCCAGGTAATGGTACATAGGTTCCTTCAGTTCTCTTTCTCTCCACGTCTAGAAAAATACCAGAGTGAAAGTCACTGGGATACCCCCTCTTGGATAACATATCCCACAACTTTCTACATTCATCCTCAAAACATATAGTCACTAACCATATGGGCCAAGTCTTACAGAATGGCCCTTAACTACTGCCTTCTTTTGGTGAAGAGGATGCCAACTATCAAAATGTAGAAGAGAGTTGGAATAAGTTGGTTTCCTGTAAATCAGTGACTCAAACCTACGGGCCTCTCTGTTCTTGATAGATACATCAAGAAAATTGACACAATCTGTATCTGCTTCCATAGTAAATCTCAAAACTTTGGTAGATCTGTTGATAAAATGAAAAAACTGACCCAGTCGGTCCTTAGTGTCCCTCCAAAAAATAATGATGCCATCAAGAAAGTGTTTATATAGGGACCATGAATTCTTAAATTGAGAATTAAGAATCAAGTTAGTTTCTTAGAAAACCATCACAATGTTTGCAAAAACCGGGGTGCATGCCACACTCATTGCCACACCGTTCTTCTGCTTAAAAAGCCACCCTTCAAAACTAAGAAAATAGTTTTCTAATACTAATTCTGTTAAACTACTAAGTGTGAGACATTTGTTGTGTCCAAAATTAGTGTGTATGAACAGAAATTGAAAGAATCAATCAATCCCAATGTCATGGTGAATTACAGAGAAAAGATCTCAGACATCGATCATTACAAAAATGGTATCATCATGATACAAACTATTTGTAATATTAGTCAAAAAATCACAAGAATCTTTTAACAAATATAGTTATCAAATACCCCCTTAGTCTGTTGATCAATGAGTTTAGCTATAAAAAAAAGTTTTTTGAGGCTTTTGCATCAACAGTAGGCCTCAATGGGGGATCAGAAAGATTCTTGTAGATTTTTGGTATCCCGAAAATGGTAGGTATTCTTGGATATAGGACTTTCATAATCACCCACAGTAATTTGCTCATTTAAAAATAAGTCCTCCAAGGTGAAGTCAATTTTATGTAATGCAACATTCATTTTGCTTCTGGAAACATCTTCGTAAGCCCCTCTGTATATAATATTGCAAGCATCCTACTAATATACTACTGAAACACAAAAACCAAGTCAGCAGCATCAAGACCAACCACAGGAAGTATCAGGAATCCGAAAATATAAAATAAAACAATTTATTGAAGCGCTTTTCATTGCTTGTAATGTAGCAACTTCAGAAAAGATACACAGTTTCAAACAGTAGTTTATAAGTAACTGAGACATGTCATGTGATGACCACACCTCCAGTAAGTCAAATTCTTAAAGAAACATTTGCTAAAAAACACGTGTTCATAAAACCTAAATACAAAAGCTGCAAGTTTGTCAGATTGAAAGTGTCATCAAAACTGTTATAAATAGTTATACAGAAGGCATTAAACTGTTAGACTCAAACAATAACAAAGTTAGACTATTCTTCAAAATTATGGAATAATCAACCAGATATATCTCCCTAGAATATTGTAGAGCTAAAATGAATAGAATTATATTCAAGCAAAATACCAATTAATGTCTCAAACTTCTTAGTTTCAGAAGACAGGCAATGTTACAAGTATCATTTAAACCTGGTACAACAAATGCATTCAAACGGATTTGCCATTCCAGCTCATGTTCCTCTAAAAGTAAATTCAGTGGGCCACCTCTCAAATTAGCTTAAACTTGATCTATGTATGTATATATGTATATATGTATATGTATATATGTACATGTACACCTAAAATTATATATCATACTACTCAAAACAGGATTATAAATCTGTTTTGATGCTACAGTAGTATCTATGGCTATCAGCCCAGTATAATTAGTCAATATTGATGACTACTCCCTCATCCTAAGAGAACTGTTGATGGGTAGCAGAAGGTTAATTGTTAAAACACTGCCTTTGTGACTTGTAAGTTTAAGCAGTTGATAGAACCACAGCATTCTTTGCAGGATGGCTATCAGGAGGGATTTCCTGTTACCCTCAGGTGGGGTAACCCTAAAGGTGACTAAATAATAAGGGTGTGGTGCAATGGTCATGTCGCCAAATAAATGGAAGTGTAGCATAGCTAGCGCTTATGAAAAAAAAATTAATTTCTCTGAATGCATCTTTTTTTATCAAAACTACATTTGGACAAATTGGTTTTGATCAGTATGGAGCATATATTTAACATTCTCAAAGAAAGACTGCATGAAAAACCGAGCCGAGCTAGAGTTTTTACTGTGTGAGTCCTTAAACATCCTGCAATAGAGGCCCATGGGTTATAGTGAAAACTCTAGCTTGGCTGGGTTTTTCTTGCAGTTTTACTGAATGGTTTGTCTGTCTGACCTTTTTACCCTTTGGTTTGGATGTGTTTTCGAAGTATAGCCAAACTATCCACTTATACTGTGCTGACGATGTCAATAAAAAGGCTGAAACTTGCATGTCCACAACTAGTGGGGTTTGGCTTTACTGGCCTGAATGTAACCATAAAAAGTCAAAATGTCATTGACATTCAGAAGCCACATAGCTGAAACACTTGAGGTCCTTAAGGGGTCATTTGAATATATCCCAATGTGGCTCCATTACAGGAGGTTTAAGTTATCACGCAGTGAAAAACTTTAGCTTGGATGAGTTTTTCTTGCAGTTTTATTCTCAAATAAAGGGCAAAGTTCACTAGTTTGGCAAAAAGATGGTCAGTATTTTTCAAACCTTATTTCAAAACTATATCTAGAGAAAATCATGCTTCTGTAACCAGACTTATTATCCCAGGGTAATGAACTTCTGGTGGCACAAAAACATAATTTAAAGACACCTGTTTCACTGTTGGTTCAGCAATGTTATCATAAAGGCATGGAGTCTGGTACCTTCAGTGTTGTCAGTGCACAGAGGGGGAGAGAGCTGTGAGATAATTTTGTGTTCAAAGATATTAAGGGTTATCTGCTTTTAGACAGTTTTGTTCTACATAGGGGAAGCACCTGTGTTGGGAACATGGACACCAACACTGCATTTTTGCTACCTTTTTTCAGTAAGCAAAATTAAAGTAGCACAGGTGTTACATAAGTAATTAGTATGATATAGCTCTTTCTCCCTCTCTCTCCAGCATTTTTTACTCCTGTAGCAGGCATTAAATCCTATAACTGATATGGACAGGGCACCCCTTCAGAACTGAATATTAAAGTCTTCTTTAGTGTTAAATCTGCATATTTAAAATAAAGTTTTACTTCCTCTTTAAACATGAGACAAAGCACTACTGCTGCTTATGACGATTTGTTTTGCAATTTACTTAAAATGCTGCTTAAAATACTTATTTCTGCAGTTCTTCTGCTTTTGTTGAACTTCTTTTTCTGCTTTGTTGTTTTTTTACAGCTGTGGATTATGTCAGCATTTGGGTCTCATCCACAGTTTGAAAACTCTCTGGAAAAAACATTTTATGGCTATTCCACTTGGTTTTCCATCTTGAATTTTGGCATGCCTTTGGGGGTATTCTACAGGATGCATTCCCTCGGAGGACTGGTAGAAGTCTACATTAAGGCTTAAGAGACTGAATTCCAGGCAAGCCCCAAATGTACAATCCTTCACACGGGTCTGCAAAGAAAATGAGTAGTGTGCCTGTGCAATGAAACTATTATCTGTTTTGTTGGAATATGTAATAATCTCTTCTTCCCAAAATTCAAACATGACATCTGATGTGGAATAAGTCCAGTAAGCAATGAAGGCAAGCCTTCCTCCTGTGTTCTGTATAAAAGTAAAGAAGCAGTAGAGCTTTTCAAAGTATGGTGGTAAAAATTAGAAGACAAATGGACTACGTCGTGTCAAGTATCCAGTAGTAATTGTTCCGATTTGTATGTCTTCCTGAGCTCCTACAAACAGCATGCCCTTGGACATGAAAAACTAGACTGGAGGACATGAATTTTCCCAAGACACTTTCAAGTAATTTTGTCTTAGCTAAGATGATTACCAGCACTGTCTGCGCAATACTACTTCTAACTTGGGTTGCCACCTTTGGAAGAAGCAAAAAATAGGAAAAAAATTCACATCTTCACCACCCTTTTCCCTACCTAAACCTGCCTGCTCCTCCTTTCTTCTGCCCTTATCCTGTCTACTCCACCTCTTTGCCATACTCATTTCATGATATAAATATTCATGCCTTCCCATCACTGCAGGACACAGACCGACTTTTTTCCTCCTAAACACCCATGTTCGCAGTCATACTGCACTGATGAATGTTTTTACAAAAACTGACATCAAGAAGTAAGGCGTTTACAAACTCCCATATTCTGTTTGCAGAATGTGTAATCATTTCCAGATTAATGGATCACTTTTTTGGAAAATATCAGGTAGATGGCAACTCCACTGGCAATTTTTTGTTGTTGTTGTTTTCTTTCCCCAAGCAATATGAGCATTCCTGAAACAAATGTTAAGAAAGGTAGCCTAGGAGTTTCAACTACTTAATTTAATAACCTGTGGAGGGCAGCTACATTCACATTTATTTATTTATTATTTATTTTACATTTGTTAACCTGGATAGTCTGACTGGATATATGTCCATTTTCAGCGGAGGCCCGGGGAGAAAAGCTCCAACAAAAGCAACAAAAACAATGTACAAAAGTATTGGGTTGCTTGAAGAAGTGACGAAAAACATTTTAGAACATGGAGTCAGAAGTTGACATTAATAATATTGTCATAGGAACCACAAGCTAACATCGTTAGTAAGTGAGAGTGAAATGTATTAGTTAGGAGAGAATTATGGCTAATACATTGCGTAGAGTGAGGATTAGCCAGGCTTGGTACAGTAGCAGGACCTTTTTGACCCCAGGTGTAGTTTGAGCTTGGCTTTGAAGTGATTCAGGGAAGAAATTGAGGTAATCTCAGGGAGTAAAAGGTTCCACATCCTACCTAGGGAGTTGGACAGGAGAGAGTCACCGGCTAGGTTATTAGTTTTGTAAGTCTGGATGAGGACTTTGTTGGAAGAACATAGTGGTCATGGATTGTTATACAGGGTGACTAGGTGTTTGAGTGAAGGGGTGTTTTCAGGGGTGTATATGACTTTGTGGGCTATGATCAGTTGGTTGTATAGCACTAGACTAGGAAGTTCGAGCCAACCGAGCTGAGTTCGATTGATGCAGTGATGTGTTCTAAAAGGGAGCCCAGTGGCGAATCTGGCAGTGTGATTGTAACAGGTAGTACGTTTGTTTAGATTGGACTTATTGTTATTTAGAAGAAGAGGGGATGCGTACAGGAGAGTAGAGAGAAGATGAGAACGGGCAATGGCTACCTTGGCTATGGGAGTTAGAAAGTTCTTTAATCTGTACAGTGATCCTAGTTTTTTACTGATGGTTTTGATCAATTGGTTAACGTGTAGGTCAAACTTTAAGTGGTCAATAGTGACACCTAGAAGTTAAGTAGATGGGTTAGGAGAGATAATTGTGCCATCTTTGGATTTGATTGTGAAGTTTATGGGGAGGGACTTTTGTGTTGGTAGGAATATAAGCATTTTAGTCTTTTTGGGGTTTAGAATCAGGCGGTGGTTGGATAGCCAGTTTTCTATCGTGTTAAAGGTTGTTTGGGTACTTAGCTGCAACTCTGTAGGGGATGTAGCTGAGCAAATCAGTGTTGAGTCGTCTGCGTACTGGATGCAGTTAACTTTAGGAATGGCAGTGTGAAGATCATAGATGAAGATGGAGAATAACAGAGGACCTAGTATGGACCCTTGTGGAACACCCAGGTTATTTGGTAATAGGGTGGAAAGTTTAGAGTGCCAGAGTATGGCTTGTTGTCTACCACTTAGGTAGGAATCAAACCACTGAAGTGATTTTAGATCTAGACAGAGTGATTTTAGGGAGTGGATTAATAGTTGGTGATCCACCATATCAAAAGCTTTGGACAGGTCCAGGAATAGGGCTGAAGAGATATGGTTGTTATTACGATGAAAGTTAATGGTGTTAGAGAAGGCTAATAGGGCTATAGTGGTGCTGTGGTGAGGTCTGAAGCTGTGTTGAGTGTCTGCCAGGAGATGTTTTTTTAAGTGGTGCATGAACTGTTTTTGGATACATTTTTCCATTATTTTGGCTAGGGGAGAGAGTATGGCTATTGGCCTATAGTTGGATAGTTCAGTAGAGCCTCCCCCTTTATGGAGAGGGATGACATAAGATATTTTCCAGATATTAGGAATATTAGCTTCTATTAATGTGCGATTTATAAGTACTGATATTGGATAGGCAATGGCATCAGCAGATTTTTGTAGGTATTCAGCTGGAAGTTGGTCAGCTGCGAGTGTGGTAGGTTTTAGTTTTCTGAGTAAGGTGTGGATAAATGATGTAGCAATTGGTTGGAAGCTAAATTGTGGAAGATTTTTAGAGGTGGAGCTGTTTGGGCTGTAGGGGCTAGGGGGCAAGTTGCTAGCTAGGGTGTGGATAGTCTCAGTGAAGAAGCGATTAAAACTGTCTGCAACTACTTCTAAGGGTTTATCGGTGAGGGCCTCAGGTACAGGGGTAGTCGTTTTGCCAGGGTGTATTAGATTGTTTAGTCCAGCTCAGAACTTTTGAGGGTTATTTTGGTTAGAGGATTGTAGATTACTGTAGTATTGTTTTTTGTCAAGTAGTGTAAGTTTTTTAGTTTCATTCCTAAATTGCCTGTATTCAATTTGATCCTGAGGGAGTTTAGTAGTTCGCCATAAAGCCCAAGCTTTGTCTCTGAGTTTAATTTTAAGCCTGGTCTCTTTTGAGAGCCACGGTGCAGTTTTTGGCTTGTTTTTTTTTTAGAGCGGATGGGTGCATGAGAGTCAAGAATCTCAAGGATTTTTTTGTTAAAGTACAATACTGCTTCTTCTAAGGGGAGGCGTTTTAGCATAGACCAATTGCAGGATTTTAGTTTAGTTGGAATTTGGTTAAATCAAATTTTTTTTTATTTCTGACATGCCTTAGTAGAGGTTGGTTGGGGTTGCATACTTTCTGCTTGATTATATATGTGAGATGGTGATCACTTAGACTATCAGAGAGGGTACCATATGTATACAGGTTGGGGTGATTGTTAATGAGCACCCAATCAAGTGTACTTTCTTTCTGGTTGGGCTTACCAGTTCTAGTTGGAGTGTTAATAACTTGCTTGAATGAATGCAAGTTAATATGAGTGGTAGGAGATTCAGAGGAACAAGTTCTCCAGTCTATATTAAGGTCACAGAGAAGTATGGTTTATTGGGGGTAGTGGATGGATGTCCAATGAAGGATGTCTTCTAGTGTGGCTATATTATTACCTGGGGGAATGTACACACAGATTATGTAGATATGTTTACTGTTAAGTTTCAGTTTGGTAGCTAGGATTTCAGAATTATTGGTCTGAGGCAGTTGAATAACATCTGTAGTTACAGTCATATCCGATTTGTATAGTACCGCTACCCCACCCCCTTTTCTGGATGCTCGGTCCAGCCTGTGTATGTTATACCCAGGGGGAAGTATTTCATTATCAGAAGTGGAGGGTTTTAACCAGATCTCTGAGAGACACACAATATCAGGGGCGAGATCAGCAAGGAGTGCATGAAGTTCATGCAGTTTGTTATTGATACTTCAGATGTTGAGATGACAGGTTAAGAGAGAGTTGGGTGGATGGGGAATTGTAGGGGTGTAGCTTAAGTTGCTGATAGAGAGAGAGGATTTATTAATGTTGGTAGGGCCAGGGTTAGGGTGTATATCCCCGTCAATTAACAGATTGAGTCTTAACTTAGAGATAAATTTGGCTGCCACTTTGAAATAATCAAAATGGTTGTGGAAAATATTATTGTATTGCTTCTTGTACAATGATGTGATTAATGTACTCATATTTCATGGCACCATGCATAATTCATTAAAATTAAAACATCTGTTAGTTAGGAAAACATCTGATCATTTATCGTCGCTAAAAAACTACTGACATCCTTGGTGATTTTGATTTCCATAATATTCGAATTATCTATTCAATTTATTAAAAGTTAGCTACCATATACATATACAATGTTGCCACTACCTTAAAAACTAACCAGTGGAGAAAAACAGACCCTTCCTATTGTAAAGAAGTGAAGAGCAGGACTCAGAGGGGAGTGGGCATGGAAACTGGAATATCAATTAGAGTGGAAAACAATTGTTATATTTGTCAAACACTGAGATTATAGGCAGAACAAGTAAATGTAAGTAACAAAGTGGGAATTCACCAAAATGGAGTGCAGGCAAAGAAGATAAAGACATGCGTAGCCAAGAATGGCTGGGCACTGAGCAAGTCGGTGCTCAAACTGGAAGTACTGGAAAAGCTGTCCATAATCAGGGATTGAGTAAGGCAACAGTTTTTGTTTTTTATCTGTTCATCATTAGGGATCTCCTCTACAGGAAAACCAACATGTCTGTGTATATTTTGCTGCTAGGTATTGATTCATGCAACCTACTTGCAGTGCTTATTGTTATTCGTCCTACTGGGGTAAATTTGCATTTGTTCCTTTATTATCTCCCAGAATTCAGTGAATGTGGTCAGTTGCATAGGCACTTCTATGCACCAGCATTATGGCTTCATGCTGTATTTTTGGATAAGTTGCCAAGTCTCCAGTAGAGATTAAGCACCTGCTGGAACATTCATGCTGTGTTCTAATGTGAACAGCTGCCTCCAGTGCCCAGTCACTGACAGACTGGCCTATCAACCATTCAGACTACTTTCATGAATCCAGGCTCCTATGATCACTAGAAGACATACTGCCTCTGTGCCAGTGGGCCTGAGGAGACACTAAGTCAGTGGGACACTGCAAAGGCAAGATTCAGATGTGAAAGTGAGAAGTGTAAGTGACTCCAGATGTGTGACAAAAGAGATAAAGTCCTAAGTATGACCTAGATAACCTGAGTTAGAAGCCATTACGATACTGGAAGAACTTCAGGGGAGTGGGAAGTGAGTGGCCAACACCAGCTCACCAATTATGGCATGAGGGAGTAGTGGTTTCAACCAGCCAATTCACCACCACCACCATAGAATCAGACATTTTTCAAGGCATACAAAAAAAAAGAAAAATAGGACACAGGACAAGAGCTTGACAATCCCAGGGCAGTGATAATTGTCATAAGCATGTGGATGGAAGCAGCCACATGGACAGGGGACACAAGATGCTCCACTGTAATGCAGGCATTTATGTCAGCTGTCAAGGGCCAGGGTTTTGGCTGCATTCAAACTTCTGTCATTGCCTGGGTTCTGGCAAGGACACAGACTACCACCAGGGCTGCCTGGATGATGGTCCTTCTGGTTGGCTCCTACCTCCATGCTGTTGATACCCAATAAAAGATAACAAATAGCTCCAGACTGATAGAGGTGGAGCTCAATAGCTGGCAGGTTCCAAGGCAAAAAAAAGCATGTGGAAAACTAAATCAGAAGTGTAAGGTGAAGGCACTCCTGGGATGTTGCTGAGTTAAATGCATGATTCTCCAGCCACTCTCCTCTTCAGACAGTTTTTTGTGAGCATATTATTGCCCTATCAACATTTTTTTTTTTTTGCCCTTTATCCTGTTTAAGTACAAGGGGCAATTGTATGTCATTGGAGGGGGGACAGAAACACAAAAAGCAATTAAAAAACATAACTACACAGTCTAATAGTCTAGCAGAATGCACCAGGATACTCCTTGCCATAAGGATGCCTGACAGGGTTCTGACATTGCAGATAATGAAGTTAAACTCAAGAAGTGTTTTTTTTTTTTTTTAAAGCTTTGTAGCACAAATACTCATTTGTAAAACCACATAAGGGCAATGATAAACTGCAAGATGAGATTACTGAAGCAATTAATGAACAGCCCGAGGTGATCCAGGGTCTATTTGCAGATAAGCTGTTGAAAGCAAAACCTGCAGCCTCTGAAGCAAGATTCAACCAAGTGGAAGCTTCTTTGACTGATCAAGATGACAGAGCTTTGCACAAAAACATCAGAGCTGCAGGTGTACCTGAGTCTCTAGAAGGAATGAACTGTTGCTCTTATGTCAAGAAGTTACTGCCAAAATGGACATCAATCCCAGAGGAAGATATTTACATTGGCAGAGCGGGCTTAGACTGCCTGGATCCCCAGCAGATAATTGTGCTTCCCAGTACTTTTCAACAAAAGGATGCAATTGTCTCTGAAAGCTCTGGAAGCCGGTTGTGAAATTGGTATGAGCAGGCTGTAGAGTGATACACTGGCCAAAATTACACAGCTAATACTCACTGCAAAAGATCCGCCTTTATACCAGTGCAGCAGCTGGGCAAAGTAAAGGGTATTTGGTTTAGAATGATTTACCTTAAGTGTTCTGTCAGTAGGGCTCAAAATTTATATTGATAAAAAGAATGCAAGAAAGGATTTGGAGAACCAGTGTGGCAATTGGCCCCCTATCCTAACTTGGGCTGACATGGATGTTCATAAGGAGGAGCAGAAAATGCTCAGGAGGACTGCAGTCTCATCTGAAAGTTAATTCATTGTATTCTGGTGCTATCACTCCCTAAAGGAGATGGTGAACAATTTGTTAGCAGCACCACAAGATCACATGAAAGTTACAGAGGGCCAACTCTAGCAATATTGTTAATGTTTGCTGACTAATCCGATCTTAACACCATTAACGACTAACTGAATTTGATATATTTCACTACCATGTGTATTTGTACTGTGTACATTTCTTATAAAATTGGAATAAGACAGTCTTACAGCTTATATTTCCTGTCCGATTTACTTTGACAGCTGTCATCAAGCCATTAAAGGATATTACGCCAGTGGTCATAATTGACTCACTACACAAAGCAGTTTTTTACACAAATTCCATTACTGAGGGAGATGTTCTCCTGCTGCATTCCTGAATTATTGCTATTAAACCCTTTTTGACTGAATCGTTACCTAATAGGTTAAAATGTTTGTTATATGAGTAAGGGGAATGCCTGTTTTATTCAGGTGTTTTTCTTTCTTATGTTCTTGTACCGTAGCAGTTTATATCTCTTGTTGAAACTTTATATACATATAATGCTTCTTTCTGTTTGTGTTACAGTCTGCATCTCGTGGGTACAGGTTGTAGTCTGTAATACAAGACGTGAAACATCAACGGCACACCATTATGACAAGATTAATTCATACAGGTACCATATATAGTGAAAGACCTTAAGTGCTTATGTCTTCATAGGTAAGTACTAAGAGAGCTGCCTTGTGAGCCATTTTAAGCCTAGTCAATTTCCCTTGTTGAGGATCAAACCCTGTACCTCTTGTGTTTGAGGTAAACACCTTAATCATTATGCCAACCCCAACCTTTGGTCTTCATTTCAGCTTGGACAGTGTTCATGTTAGTGCTTTAGGATGCAGCATGATTTGCCTACTCTTTTTAAACCTTACAATGGAGAGGATGAACAGGAAAACATACATTGGAGGAAGTGTCAGATCATCTTGATTCTGAGCTTATTCTTTCTTTTTCCCCCAAGAAGTGGTGAATATCCTGCTTGCAGTGAGGGTTCTCAAGCTGACTTGTGCTTCAATCAGGGGCAAATGCCCTCCTCCAAGGAAAAAGATTATTCTTGTATATATAGTTGTGTGTTTTATTATGGAGATTTTATATGGGTTATTCTTGTTGAAGTATGTATTTCCACTGAAGCCAAAGGCTACTTTTTTTAAAGGGTTAGAGATTCACTATTGAGAGTGTTTATCTTCATAATACTCAGACTGTCTGTCTTCTGACTCTTATCAATATTTAGTACATAGTCTGCCCATAGTACAGAGAACTTTGAATTGGGTTTAGCCTTGCACATCAGAGACATTGTTTTCTGCTGACTAGTTTGCTTAGATGGTAGGGCTTGGGCTTAAGGTTTGTTCCTGGAATGTGAATGGCTGGGTTAATCCTGTAAAAGAGTGAAACAATGTCCTCCTTTTTAGGATTTGAAGGAACGGATATATTTTAAACACAGGAACCTCATCTAAGAGAGGAATATTATACCAACCTTAAGGTTAGAGGGTTTTAAGTCTTACTTGCAGAGTCTTACAAAGGGGGTAAGGTGAGGTGTGGTAATACTTATTTGGTATTCCATCCTGGCTAAGGCCATTTATTTTTAGAATAGGGGTGATGGCTGTCAATAGCAGATATCAAGCTATCATTGGCATTTATCTATATCCCCCACCCCCTCTGCTGGGTGCAAAACTACATCTGCTAAGAGACATCTTGCTCAGGATTACAAAGATTAAGGTTGGGGACACTGAATTCCAGGGACTGGAATCCGGCTTTCACAGGAGAGGAAGTGGAGAAAGGGAGAAGGAAGTTTAAAAGGACAAAAGCAGAAAAATATGTCAGAGCACTTCTTACATCCTTGAGTCTGCAGGATATTTGGAGATTATTAAACCATGACATTTTTTTATTCTGGGCACACAATTTGTAGCCCCAAAATGCATAGTTAGTCTGGGATAGAAAGATCTTTCTCAAAAAGAAAGATGTGGGCTTTGTACAAAGACTGAAGACAAGTCAGATATATTTTTTATCATGCTCCAGTGTATGATGTCAGTTTCTCATAGGGAAAATCTAGGTTGCTCACTAAGGATATTTTCAACATGATGGTTGCTTAATCAACCTTTCATTGCTTGGCTGAAGAAGGACTTGTTTAAAGTGCTGAATGCAAGGGTATAGATGTTTTTTTCAATTTGTACTCTAAGGACTGGTACAGCTACCCCAATGCATCCACACTGCCCCATCCTCCATACATCCACACTGATCCTCCCCCATGTATCCACACTGCCCAGGCCCAAGCACATCCACGCCACCAAATATCAACCTTCTGAGATGTCCACAGTCACTCTTAAGTGGCTTGATTCACTGCAACAAACCCCTGTACCATATCAAGGTAGCCAGTCCCACAGAGGTCCATTCACACCACAAACACAAACCACCACCACGACACACAAACACACACAAAGCCACTACCACCACACACACACACATAAGCCTCCACCTGCACACACACACACACACACACACACACACACACACACACACACACACACACACACGTGCACGCACATGCGTACACATGCATGCATGCACACACACACACACACACACACACACACACGCCAGTACCACTACCACATACAAACCACCACCACTATCACCACACACAACCCCTTTTTAAACAATGCAAAACTGACAAAAATAGAAAATCTAAAGATGTTACTGCTCAAGCCCAGGAATCTTAACAAGAAACCGTACCTGCTAAAAGCTCTTTCAGCTGTGGAGGATGCAGACATTTGTACAGTTACCAAGACATGGTGTAAAGTGTAGAGAACATGACAGTGCAGGGTTACAATGCTTTCAATACATTAGGCCAGCTACTGCACAGGCATGGAGTAAAGGTGGAGATGTCACAGTTTACATCAAAAACAAACATGACTCAAGGCTGACCAAACAATATGATGTGCTTCAGGTTGTCCGTGTCCAAATTACCATAGGGAAGTCCTGTACTATATCCTTAGAAGATACAAGTCTGCCTATATCACCCAGGAAATCCATAACACATACTTTACTGGGTCTCCTCACCACTCATCCCAATTCCATATTCATGGGCGACTACCCTACTATAAACTGGAAATTGAGGAGCAATTTCAGAGCATAGCTATGGATATTATGGGGCCTATGAGTACACCAAGTTCCACAGGGAAAAAGTATATCCTAGTGGTAGTAGATTATGCTACAAGATACCCTGAGGCAGTGGCTTTGTCCTCTATTAAGGCAGAAAAGATGGCAAATGCTTTGTTAGGATTTTCAGCAGGGTAGGTTTCCCAAAAGAAACACTGACTGGCAGAGGTGCCAATTTCATGTCAGACCTGCTTGCTTGTCTAGGGACGTACTGTGGGGTGAAGCACCTGAAGACCACTCCCTACCATCCCCAGACTAATGGTCTTGTTGAGAGGCTAAACTCTACATTCAAGTCCATGCTATGGGCATTTGCAGACCAGTTTGAGGGAGTGGGACAAATATTTGCCCTACCTGTTTGCTTACAGAGAGGTTCCCCAGGAATCCACAGGTTTTTCTCCCTTTGAGTTGCTGCATGGGCATAGGGTGAGAGGACCTCGATTTAATTTGAGATAAGTGGGAAGGCGAGTGTGAATCTCACAAGGAGTCTGTTGTGGCATATGTCCTAACACTCAGGAGAAGGCTCAGGGAACTCATGGGCTTAGCCCAGGAGAACCTGGCAGAAGCCCAACAACAGAAAAAGGCATAGTATGACAGGAATTCTGGAGCTAGAGGTTATGCTGTAGGAACAGCAGGGTACTAAAGAAAATTCATCCCCAGTTATGCTCCCCTCACAGACCTAACAAGGAAGAACAGGCCAGATAAGGTAGTGTGGACCCCAGCATGTGAACAGGCATTCCAGGACCTTAAGGAAGCTTTGGGAGGACCTCCTGTGTTAGCCAGTCCAGATTACAACAAAGACTTTGTTGTGCCAGTGGATGCTTCAAACCATGGGGTGGGGGTTGTACTTAGCCAGACTTCTTCAGAGGGAGAAGAGCACCCAGTGGTTTATCTCAGTTGTAGTCTCGAACCCAGGGAGGAATGTTATGCAGCTGTAGAAAAGGAATGTCTAGCCATAGAGTGGGCACTGCAAAAACTTCAGCCTTATCTGTTATGGAAGAAAATTAACTGTAGTGATAGATCACAATCCCCTAACATGGTTAAAGAGAGCCAGCCAGCAAAATGCCAAGTTGCTAAGATGGAGCCTAATGTTGCAAGCATATATGTCAGTGCAGAACTGTAGTGGGATTAGCAATGCCAATGCAGATGGGCTCTCAAGATAGGGAATGGGTAAGGTATATTCAGACAGACGTAACCTTCTCAAGCAATGTTTTTCAATGGTCACTTGAAAAACTAGCTTGAGTTTTCCAGGGGGCAGAGATGTGTGAAGGCTACCAGCCTAGCCAGATAGAGTTTTGTAGATAATTCTGTCATTTGTAAATATTAATGCAAGCCACAGGCTTGTTCTCTTAAATGTGAAAAGACTGTATTGGATGTTGAACTGAAAAAAAATGTAACAGTGCACTCTGCTGTAAGAAAGCTGATAAGTTAAGAATTGTGAAATTATTTGATCTAAAACTCAGAGCCGAGATCTCTAGAGGGAGGCATTCTGCCTATTGTTTTGAGGCCAGAGTTAATGGCTAGAATTTACATCTATAATTTATTTTATTATTTTATTTCTGGCTTCCTGACCAGCTGCAAGATCAAAAGGGCTATTAACCTCTGTGTTTCTGTTAGCCTGGAAACCAGAAAGAAATTATGTAATCTGAAATGAATCAACGGTATTGTGTTATCAATATAAGCACAAGAAAGAATGAAGGCATTTAACATTCATCTTGAGAACATCCAACTTACCAGCACTCTGCCTGTGTTCTATATGCAAGTTTATTTTAGAACTGTGTTTTCTCTTAGATATAGCTAGGAACTAGGAAGATTAGAGTAGTTTTTTTCTGTATTGATGTCAGAACTTTTCTACTGCATTATTTTAAGTATTTCTCTTTGATCTCTGAACTCTTGACTAGCACTGTGTAGTAAGAAGTATTGCCTTGTGTTTTTATTATTTATTATTAAATATTTTTTAAACCTTTCAGCTGTAGCTGATTTGTGTTGAGATAATTTAAGCTCTAGAGTACATTGCATGTATATTGTGATACTGGCCAAGCCACTCCAACAAGCTTTGACTGTTCAGTTGCACTTACCATTTGGATAATACTGCACAGTATAATTGGACACACTTTCATAAGGGCCTTTTAGTAGCTGATAAATATTAGTGGGTGGTGGCAAGTGGTACTACCGTATAGTCTGGGTAAAAGGGGTACAGCTGGAGAACCAGTGTCAGCCTTCCCCAGGAATGTCTGTGTGGTTGTATATAACTCGTATCTCTGTGTGTATGTCAGCTACTTGGGCAGGGACACAAAGCACTGGTTGGACAGAGAGGGTGCTGGAGGTTTTAGCTTGCCCACTAGGCTGAGACCTGGACCTTATAGCTGTGCTATTGGGGAGTCTTATTGGGAACCTGGAGAGAAAGGGAAAAAACAGCCCCAGACTGATTGTGAGCTCTGTGTTCTCTTTTAAGGGAAATTGTACTTTACTGTGTGTGCATTTATTATCCTTTCCCTGTATGGATGCCCCTCATTGGTGTTAGTGGTGAAGACGGAGGCTCCTTGATTGCTGGGCCAGTGCACAGGCACATAGGGTGCTGTGATAACGAGTCAACTGGCATCCTGCATGCACTTCTGGAAGTCTTACCTTAATTCAAGTTTATGTGGATGGTTGGAAGATTCAGAAATATCTAACTAGATTAACCTGGGTCACAGAACTACAAATGCATATCTGTACAATGGTCATTAACTGACTCATGCTGATGATATCTGGCAGGTAATATATGCTGCAGTGACCTGTCAGTTGATGCCATCTTGTCAGTTTCCAGTGCTTAGCGCCTATGAAAAGTCTTGTGTGATGGACTGCTAGTAATTTATTCTCACTCAAATGCTGATCTGCTATCTATAGTAAGTTACAGAGTTCTTACACAGAAAATGTACATGGGATGCTGGGGAAGAAAATGTATTAAAATGTGGTGTTCTAGATCCGTTCTAAACTTTGTAAACTAGAAGATAATTGAACAGCTTAATGTCTTGATAACACAGGTTTGCATAAGAATGGATAACTGGAACTAGAAATAACTAGTGGTCGATAACAATTAAACTAACTGGGGTACATGCAAGGAGGCTTAGTGGTAATAGTTATTCTGCAAGGCTATTTTATCTTTCTGCAAAATTCCTATTAACATTTTTTTCTTTGGCATTTTTCGTAGATCCATATAAAATGTTTCACCTTTCACTGTAATAGTAGATGATTTGCAGTCTTTTACTTGCTGTACGTGTGGCCTTTGCGGCAGCTGCACCACAACTGTGTTCTTTGCTACCTGTTCTCCTCATGCTTCTTTGGAGAGTAGGTCAACTACTTCTGACCAACACATTAGATTCTGTGTATCTAGTCTTGACCCACTCAAAATGTAGTTTGCAAACATCTTCCCATAATCAGCTCATTACTTTCAGCGCTATCACTTAAATTGAGAATTCACTTTATCTGTGTGACTGTAGATCCTTTGTTAGTTTTGTTCCCCTGCAGAATTGCTCATAATATTTTTAGTTTTATCCCATATTTTGAAATCACATTTTTAATTTCTGCACAAATGAAATGTGACTATTCATCTTTTCTTTTACGTTAAAGTATGTACTTCAAAAAGAAAAATTACGTACATACATGGGATACATGGTCAGTAGTTTAGTACAGATTGTAAAGCTGTATGTGTGATGCAGAGATTCTGAAATGTGTACGTTTCTTTAACATGTAAAGGAGATAACTATTCAAGACATACATCAGATGAAAATGTTTAATACATTAAGGATGCCTCCCTTTCCTGTTTGTCACATGGGGCTGAAACAAGGACATTTTGCAGGGTGCTTAAGTCCCTCAGCCAGTGCAAAGAGAACTTCTTTTCAACGTATTTGTAATTTTTTCAAAATTAAAACTCGCTATTATAGAATTTTTATTTATTGTACTGTTTTCTTTCACATTAAAGGGTTTTATATGCAGTTATAGTTGCCTACAATATTCATATTTTTCTAATAAAATATTTGGGAAGTTGTCATTTTTCTTTTCTCTTTTTTTTAAGACACATATGACACAACTACCTAAGTCAGTACTGTCTTCTATAAAAAGAGAGCACGTAGTCTGACACACACACACACCACACATGCATATGAATATTTATTCATTTATTAGAATTTGTCTCGCAGTGTAATGCTCTGATCCATTAGTGAGTGATCTCAGACATAGCCCAGGAACCAGCGGAACATAAACAAGTATTCCAGCACAGTTTTTCATTTTAGATACAGTCAATCTCTGCTATATAATCTTAACATGAACTTTAAAGCAGTGATTATCTTTGTCTAGTGCAGAAATAACTAATGTACTTGCAGGTACAATGTGTATATACCAAAACATTGCCTACAAACCTTTACCTATCCTTTTGCTTGTCACAGTATTAGCAATAATTAAAAAAAAACTAATACAGTCCTTTACCATAAAAATGATCCCGCCACTAAAGCTATCTTACAACCCACACTCCTATTTCTATTAATTCTACTTTTATGCACACTACATCTCTGCCTCCCGTTAAAAGATCAGTTCCAGTAATCATATAACACTCCTAGCCTATTTAACACTCACTCAACCAATTCTTCCAGTTCTTTACTAACAAACCAGTCTTAATATTCCAAAAACTACACTACTACTCACTCTCTGATATTCACCTCTGGTGTCGTTGTGCTCAACATTCTACAACAGAAACTTTACTAACAACCATATTTCCAAAGGGGGAAAAAACTGCTTACTTCCTGTCTGCTGCAGCCAATCAGGTCCCTTGCTTCACTGAAGTGGACCTGATTGAGGGCAGCTTACAGACAAATTAAAAAAAAAAAAAAACAGAAGGAAGATTTGCAAACACCTGATGACATCACTCAGCTATGCGGATCCATGAGGTGCTGAGGAACAAACAGAGGGCCTCATTTACGGGGAGATAATTGGGGGCTCCCGGCGGCCACAGGTTCTGTGAGTGCCTAATGCTGGCTATGCCTTCAGCACATCCTAACTAACCAAGATTACAGTGTAATAACTACAGTGGATTAAACCAGGTGTCTGGGATGACTAGAACCCCAGAAGCCATTGAATTTCAAGATGCTATGAAATGCATTTTTAGAGGTTTTTAAACTTTGTTTTATCAAGGAAAGAAATTCAATCTTACTCTTCAACTTTGCTTTTTCCTGCATCTTTTCAACATGTCCTAACTGATCAATACTACCTGTAATAACTGAAATTAACTGAAATGAGCCATGGAGTTATAAATACTCCAGGTACACTTTAGAGATTTTTTTTTCCAACCTCTTCTTCCAATGATGTTCTGAAACAAAAAATCGTGTATGAAAAAGAAATTCAGTCTTAACTTTTTTATTTCATGGAAGAAGTAAGTTGTACAAAAGTTTTAATGCTCAAAGCTGACCATCAGTTCACAAAAAAAAAAAAAAACTGAGAAGACAAATGCTTATGAGGATACATATATCATACCTGGTCATTTTCTGTGCATCACCTTCTGGTGTTAAATTGGGATTAAAATGAAGGCACAAATGCCCACAGTCATACTTTTCAAGATGTAGCTGTCATATTTATATACTGCATGCCTCATCACCCCTACCCCAAAAGACAGCCATATCCTGTGTACACTTCTGATTTCAAACTGGGACAAAACTGAAAAATACAAATAGAAGAGAACATATTTGCTGTCAGATCTGTATAAACAACATGCTTAGTTATAATCCCACAAAAGATAGCCACTGTATATGCATCGCATAAAAAAATTACAATGTTTCCATCTTGTTACTTCTAGACAGTACAGTGCTGCTCCTATATAACCTGCAGTGACCTTCTGACATTTATGAGGAAAGTTAAATGACCACACTGTCCCCACCCCATCACAAGATATAGTCACCTTTGAGGTTTGCAATGAATGTTAAGGAAATAATGACAATCCCCCATCTGTTTCCACATCAGACCACAAGTGTACCTCATTATGAAGAACGTTCCTTATTTTGGGTCTTAAAATGCCCATGTTCCACAAAGTTTCACATTAAGAGTCTGTCACATATTCAATGTTGGGAATTTTTTAACTTATATCCATGGTAAATAGTACTGAATCATATTAATTCATCAAAAAAAACTTTCTATAAGTAAAACGTAGCACATTTTAACCATGCTGTGTGCTTTCTAGTGGAAGTTATTAGTAAGCTGTTAGTAGGTATTCCACATTTTGTCCATTTGCTCCTCATTATGAGAAGTAGTGCACCTCATTTTTGAAATGGAAGGTTGAGAGCTATGCCCCACACAAGTACAGCAACCTCCTCTGGATACCTTTGAACAGAGATGGTTTTAGACTAGGCCAAGTTCAGGGCATAGCCATTTACTAAGCCCATGTCATTATGTACTTATACAACCTTGGTGTGTGGGGGAGGCTGCAAACGTTATGCTGCGGGTATTCCGTAATGCATTTCTCTCTCAATAAATAAGAGATGACTGTTAACTAAGCAAGTGGCAACAGGGTCAGTAACTTAGACAGATAACCCCCACCAAGCACTAGCAACTTCTATGTACAGTTCAGATGTCGGACTGTGATAAAAGGGGATAGTTGCCACACATTACATGTGGCTTCAGGTCTATAGCACATCGAAAACTAACTTCAGCGAACAGCAGTTCACTGAACATAAATCAGCAAATGGCCATTCGTCGAACGTTCACATCAGCGAACACGTTCCCTAGGTCACTGAGTTACTTGGCCAACATACTGATTGTCACACACACCACAATATATCAAACCCACCAAGGTGGGGGGCTATGCCCCCATACCCCCAGTGTGGATGGCTGCACCCCCCACATACCCCTAGTTATACATACCAACTCCAAGACTGCACTACAGTGGGGAAAAGGGCAAATTTCCTAATGCTGGCCAAGTAACTCACTGCTCGGGAAAAACGCTCACTGATGTGAATGTTCGATGAACGGACATTCGCTGATTTATCTTCGATGAACGACCATTCACTGAAGTTAGTTTTCGATGAACTAATATAAACCCATGGCTTCCCATAAACACATTAGTTCTGCAAAGCCAAAATAATAAACAAACAGCAACAAGCAGCTAATTATTTTCCTCCACAGAAGACAACCACAGCAATTATGCCTATTCTGTCCGTGCATATCAGGTGATCATACCTCTGAACCTCTTAGAGGAAGAAATCTGCACAAGGCCAAAAATAATGGGGAGGGGGACAAATTTTATATATTGCTTTTATAAACTTATAAAGTTTATAGAATAACAGGTTTTGCATTAGCATGCATTTCCTGAAGGATATGAAGTATGAAACTCAAATGTCTGTCTTTATTTAATGACTTCAGTCCTAAACGGTTTGCTCAAAAACCACAAATGTTAGGAGGAACAAACCAAAGATGTGGACATTCTGTGAAAAACTGGGCAGTTGACAGGTATGTCTCCAGTTAAGTAGTCCACCTTTCCTCTCACAAATGCACATTAGTGTCGCAAAGCCAAATAGGGATTGTTAAACTGACAGAATGACAACAGGGACATTTCCTTTCATCCAGCCAACCCCAACCCCTAAAGAGCAGTTACAGCCACAATACTTTGACTATGTAATGCTTTCACCTCCACAGTCCACATAAGTTGCCACAGATTAAAATATTCCAATTGAAGTTGCTCCACACACATCACAAACCCGAAGAAATATTGTCCATAACAAAATATCTGGTTGATTACTGCCAGTAGCTGTAAAAATGTAATGATAGCAGTTATCTCACCATGCTTTTCTTCTCATCTCAAATGTCCACATAAAACACAAAGTAAAAAAAAATGCCAAAACTATCTGGTTAATCACTGCCAGCAATATTAACACAGTAGTAACACTTGGGTCTATATTACATAGTTGAAGTATGATAACTTAGAACATGATATGGGCAAAACCAGAAGTTCGAAGATGTCGAACTTCGATTGGAAAAGAAAAGAAAAAGAAACAGAACATACCTGAGGGTTGTAAGCAGGGTGGAAAGCTCCCCTGTACCCCCCACACCCCTGCTCTTTTTCCCTTTACTGCACTGTAGCTTGACCTCGGAGTTGGTACATTTAAGGGGGCTTCCCCCTGCATATAACCTTTTATTTTATTTTCTCTTTTTTTTTTTTATTTTTTTATACATAGTCAAAGGTCTGTAATTTCGGACATATGTGTTCGTGCATATGGTAGTCGAAGTTACGGAACTTCGACTATGTAATATAGACCTGTAACACTTATCTCACTCACTGCACCATTCCTCTCACCTCAACTTCCCGTGCCAGTAATACTGAGAAAACTATCTGGTTGATCACTACTAGCGTAAAAAATAGTTATAACACTCCATTCCAATTTCCTGTCTTGTCTAATTGGGAAAGTAATTTTATTTTATATTACTTTTCTTTCTGTAAATAAATAAAAAGGAAAAATAAACTCCTTCAGGCTGCTTTGTACCTATATTCTAACATAGTCAGGTCTCTAGTCCTCACCTTTTATGGTTATGTTTACATAAGCTGACTTGAATGTTTTGAAGTCTGGTGGAGCACCCCCCCCCCCCCCCCCCCCGAGAGCACAGGTTGCATTTTCATTCAGCTGGGTGCTCTTGTTATTTCTTAGAACAAAGAAATATTGCTCTAAAAATAAATAAATAGATAAACAAATGGAGAGAGGGCACATGTAATAGCAGGGCAAGGATGGCGCTGTAGGAGGTTGCCTAGTTCACATTTGCGTAAGGATGTCCCTGCCTGTGTATATCATAAATATCATGTACACATTTTGTGCATATTGTAAAAACCATAGACAGTGTGCATATTGTGGAAAACATATGCACATTCTGTGCATAACGTGAAAACTGTATGGCAAATGTAAACATAAAATAACTATCTCCTATTAACAGAATTCTAATAAAATTTTGCTGTGCCCTCATAACATGCATTCGTTGACCAGGTAGGTTCACTGGGCATATAGTTCCCTTTCAGAAACAATCTGAAAGCAATGTCTGGTTAAGTGACTTACTCAAGGTCACAAAGTAGTCTGTCAAATCACTGGAACCACCACGATGAATAAAACAATAGATTTATTTCAGGACAAAACAAGCGCTTTCACGCACTTAGCTAGTGCGCTTCATCAGGTTACATTAAACAGAATTACACCTTGTCCTTATATATCAAAAAACACGCCCCAATTAACAAGTAATCGGGCAGGCAAAGGCAGTTTAAATCAGCTTAAAGAAATAAATTCACATTTAAAACGGTCTTAGTTAGTAAAGCACTACAAAAGACTTCTCAAAATTTCATCAAACCATATACACAATCAGCTCATTTAGTCCATATTAAAAACATTTTATGTATATAAACAAAAACTATCATAATATCCTAAAACATGTATATAATTTCAAAAAGTTTTTATACTAAAAATGTTATTCCACAATTCATATACAATGAGATTAATTCTACAAATGGTTTATATATATTCACAAAGTAAATAAACATATACTGTTCTTAGTGGCAGACAAATAAAATCAGCATAAGCCATCAATACTAAAAGCAAAAGGTGGAAAGGGAAGGCTAAGGGAAAGGGGGAAGGGGGGGGGAAGGGGGTGGAGGGAGGGTGGGGAGGGAAGAAAGGAAAGAAGTGAGGAAGTGAGTGGTAAGGTGAAGTGATGGAAAAACAAGAATAAAACTCATTAACTGGTATACATAATATGAATGAAACATCAATATGTCTCACAAAAGCATAAGTCACCAATTAAGAAACAACCCTAACCAAAAACTATTTGCATTAAAGAAAATTAATATGACTTTAGCCCAATCTACCCAAGACTCTTGTGTAAGGGAGTAAGGGAAGAAAAAGGTGGAACAAACCCCACAAGGCAAACGGCATCAGTAGTTATTCATAGGAGTGCAGGTCTAATACTAAGGGCTACATTCAGGCCAGGTTCTAGGTGTGCCCTAAGGGTTAAGATCCATCTTAACTCATTCAACTCAAGGGTTCCTAATACATTACCTTCCCTTCTATTGGGATACAGAATCTGTAAGACCCTGAATTTAAACACATGGGTCGGGAATGACTGACAATGTCTAGCTAAGGCATTGTTTGTGTTCGCCTTCCGTATATCATATATATGATTGTAGACCCGATCTTTGAGTCTACGTGTGGTCATTCCCACATAGTAGGCTTCACAGCTTTCACACGTAGCCAAATAGATTACATTGGTGGTATCACATGTGGCATAAAAGTTCGGTGTGAACATAATACCTAACTCCATGTTTTCATATTTCTGATCATCTGTAATAAACTTGCAAGTGCAACATTTCTTGCAAGGAAAAGTTCCTTGCCTAAACTTGACCCTTATATCAGAAGGTACATGTAACACCTTCTCCTTGCATAATAGTCTTTTCAAATTAAGGCAGTTACTATATCTGAAGCTAGGGTATTCCCCTACCACTTTTAACAGATCTCTATTCATGCTAAGTAATTTCCAGTTCTTACTTAGGATGTCCTTTATATATTTTACATCATTGGTATATTTAAGGTCATACTGTACCATACTTCTATGAGATCTGGTAGAATATCTATAAGGACATTTTTCTAAGCAAGTTCCTTGGACAGATGTAGCATTATTTCTAGAACTTGTTACTAACTGAGTGGGATATCCCCTCTTTATAAAACATTTTGCTTGAAAATCCAATAAACAATCACCATCATTACCATTATTGCACAGTCTGGTTACCCTATCCATCTGATTTTTTACCACATTAGGAAAAATGTACCTCGGGTGCATACTCTCTTAATGGAGTATGCCATTCCTCCAACACGGCTTTCTATATAGGGAGGTTGTGATCTCATTCATACCGTTCTTAGTTATAGTTACATCAAGATAATTGACACTGATGAAAGAATGCTCATATGTAAAATCAAGGAAAGATGTTGTTGACCCCATGTACTTAACAAAGTCATGCAGAGATTCGACACTACCATTCCAAAAGAGGAGGATATCATCAACAAATCGCCTATATAAAATGGAGTTAGCAATGAAGTTCTTATCATTAAAAATATACATCCTCTCCCATTGGTAAACTGCTACATTCGCATAGGCATTGGCACAGGGGGTGCCCATGGCTACCCCCCATGTTTGCCTATATACCTTGTCTTGAAACATGAAGATGTTATTATTTAATATTAAGTCCAACAAGGTGCAAATAGTTAGTTGGTCATTGTTATTGAAGCTATCACATTCATTTAGACAACTCCTAACAGCCTCAATACCAAACTCGTTGGGTATACTGGTAAATAAACTTTTTATATCCAACGTAACCATTAGGGTATCTGACTTCATATTCTCAAGCAAGGAAGCATCTTTAAGGTCTTCTAATAGTTTAAATGAATTTTTCAGAATGGTAGGTATCATTCCTACTAACGGGCCTATCTTAGATTGTACATATTGAGAGGCATGCTCAGTGACCCAAAGTTTTCCAGACACTATTGGTCGTAGGGGCGGAGGATACACCCCTTTATGCACTTTGGGCAGCCCTTTTATTATAGGAATCAACGGGGCCTCAATATCTAGAAACTCATATAAGCACTTATCTACACATCTAGACATTAGAAGATCATATATTGTATCATGAACGTTTCTAATAATCGAGGCAACTTCTATTTTACTTATTAGAGAATAGGCAGTGTCATCCTCTAACATCTCTTTCATCAAATCATTATAAAAGTTAGCATCCATTATTACACCCCCCCCCCCCCCCCTTTATCAGCCGGTCTAAACACCAGACTGTCATCATTACACAAAGAATCCAAGCCATGTTTCTGTGCATTGTTCAAGTTCACAAATAGTCTTTTGTGTCGCTTCTCTCTATAATAAACATAGAAATCATGTTCACAAGCTCGTTGGAAACATTCTATAGAGCCTGGTAGAGGTGGCACAAAAGTACTCTTTCTTTTTAAAGTTGTAACATTAAACATACATTCATCATTACCAGAGTCTTTATATAGGAGTTTGAGGGCCACTTTTCTGGTAAATTTACGAAGCATGATAAGGGTATCAGATAGTTCGCTCCCTCTGGAGGGAATGAAAGAAAGTCCCCTGTTTAATACTGAGCATTCTGCTTCAGTTAAGGTTCGAGATGACATGTTAAAATACAATGTATTCAATGTTTCTTCTTCCTGGTATCCCGGTTCTCGCCCGACATCTTGCGTTTGCCCCTTCCTCTGCTTGTCGAGCGCGCCTGCGCCCGATGTTTGTCACAAAGTAGGCAAATTCAAACTAAGGGACTCAAACTCTGCAAAAGTGAAACTGAAGTTCACAGCCTTAACCCTCTGTGCCAACTTCCAGACGTATTGCTGATTGCCTTCTTCGCTTAAAGAAATTATCAAATGTGTTTTATTAAATAAATTAGTCCCTAGATATAAAATAAAAACTACAACCAATAAAAGTGTCTCATGCTTTCTAAGAAAATATTCCCCCGATGCACAGACACAAAAATGTCTGATGCGTCACATTTAGCTCCGTAAGTAGTCCTGTTTCTTTTTGCCTCATGATTTTCAATGCATTTTCCATTATTTTTCTCTAACCATTTGTAACTAGGTTATCCTTTCTCCCTTTTGTCCCTAATTAATCAGTTAATTAGCCCTATTTAACTTAACATTTTCCTCAAAAGGATTTGAAAATTACTAATAGCATATTATTAAACTCTTTTTCATACAGAATGGCCTCCCCGTTGTAGAAGGCAATAGTAGACTACAAAAACCACAAGAACTGGCAAGGACAAAAAAAGGTATAAAGATTAGAGAGTGGGCTACTGAGGATAGAAAAAGCTATGTACTTATCATTGCATTCCATCCGTGTTGTCCATTTTCATTCTTCCTCAACTGTTGGTTTTGGATCTGATCCTCAGATCTGACTCATCCACTTCTTCCAGCTCATGCAACACTGAAACTCTCAAGCTCCTGCACTTACCCACAATGCTCTAGTCACCAAACATACCTCAAATCTTGTTTGCTGCTCTTTATACCTGCAAAGTAGTAAGGATGATGCACAGAATCTGGGACTCGAACAAAGGAATAGCAGTTCCTGCAGCATCCTTCGATCTTTCCAAGTATAAAGCAAGGAGGGGATTGATGGGAGGGAAGTTGAGAAAGAATGAAAATGGACAACACAGATGGAACGTTATGGTGTGTATTTAACTTTTTCTGATATCATTTTCATTCATTCCTCAACTGTTGGGACAGAGTTCCCAGCTACCTAAATTGCAGGAGGACTCTAAGGAAGGATATTCCTGAGCACAGCGGAGAAGGCTGCTCTTCCCATGGAGACCAGATCCAATTTGTAATGACCAATAAAGGTATGAGGATTAGCTCAAGTTGCAGCCACACAAATATCATCCAAGGAAGTTCTAGACAAAAAGGCTGAATAAGTTTCCATAGATCTGCTGGAATGGGCTTTTGGTGGTTTTGGTAAATGCAAACCACTTTTTCATATACAGAAGTAATACAATCAGCCAACCATTTGGCCAAAGTCACTTTAGAAACTGGTTTTCCTAATTTTGATTCTGAAAAGGAAGCAAATAATTGTTCTGATTTCCTCAAATTTTTGGTACTATGAAGATAGAAAGGTAATTGTGTGTCAACATTCAATAGATGTAACATGCAGTATATTCTCCTTTATTTGAGAAATGTGGAAAGAAAACTGGAAGGTTGATAACTTGATTAATATTGGATTCTGACACCACCTTAGCTAGAAAGAAAGGATTGGTGTGTAAATATATTCTATCCTTATGAACAAGCAAATAAGGAGGTTTAGGTGACAGGGTCTATAACTTTGATACCCTCCTGGCAGAAGTAATACCAACCAACAAGATAGTTTTCCAGGTCAAAAAAAATAGTTCACACTTAGCTGATGGATCAAAAAGGGGTTGGGTTAAGGTCTGCAAGACAATATTTAAATCCCAAGTAGGAGCAGGGTTGTTAAATTGAGATTTAATTAGATATGTTCCTCTGAGAAAGGCTTTGCAAAGTTTGGATGATGCTAAATTTTAATTATTTACTACTACATGAAAATTAGAAATAGCTGCTAATTGTACTCTTACCATTGAGAAGCTATCCCTTTTGTTAAACATTGTAGCTAAAAAATCAAGAACCTTCAAAACTGGTGCTGAAAATGGGTCTAAATTCTTATGTGCCCAAAAAACAAATATTTTCCATTTACTTTTGTAAACTTTTCTAGTGGAAGCTTTGTGGGATGATAACAGAATGTAATGGACAGGAGAGGACAGCCTGGGATGTCTCACAATCAATGGAACTGGAGAAACTATGTGGTCAACTTGAGGCCTGAAATGTCCAGATGATTCATGTCTGTCAGATGTGAAAGCAGGTCGGAGATTGCTCCAGGGTGGATGCAGAAGATGAGGCCAAAGGAAGGGAAACCAGATATGAAGAGGCCAGTAAGGGGCAATGAGGATAATTGTGCTCTTCAATTGAGATGCTTTCTGAAGAAATTTGTGAATGAGAGGTAATGGGGTAAACACTTGTTGAGGGGAGATGCAAAGAGATTGCAGCATAGTTGGCCCCCATCAATGGAAAATCCTCTCTGCCACCTTCGTGTTGAGAGACCAGTCATGAGGCATTAGAACAGACCTGCTTAACTTGTCTGCAATCATGAAGAACTTCCCCGGAATGTGCATTGTTATCAGCAAATGTTTGGATGAGATCACCCATTGCCATACTGTCATAGTTTCTCAACAAAGGGGTTAAGATCTGGCTCCCCCTGTTTGTTGATATACCAGACCACTGACATATTGTCCATCTGAACCGCCATAGTCGTGGTTGGGAGAGAGTCATGGAAGGCCTGCAATTCTAGGAAGACATCTCTCATCTCCAGGACATTAATATGCATATTGGCCTCTTCAGGGGTCCATGTGCCTTATACTTTCCTTCCCAAGAATTGCCCTCCCACCCTGATCTATGTGACATCCATGGTCACTGTGGCCATGGGTTGAGGGAGAACAAAGGGACGGCCTTCTTGTATTTCAATGGAAAGGAGCCACCCTAGAAGGTAATTTTTTCAAGCTTTTGTTATTTTGACTTGAGTGGATAATTATTGTTGGAGAAGGGACCACTGGGTTGCAAGCATCCATTGGGGATTTTCATATGGCACCTTGCCAGTGGTACTAGAATGACTGCCACTGACATGGATCCCAGTGCTTGAAGGTTCAGACAAGCTGAAAGAGAAGAACTTTGAATGATCTTTTTTGACCTGGAACTAAATTGTTTAACCCTAGACAGAAGAAGAGAAGCTATCTGAGTGACTATATTGAACAGGGCAATGACGAATTTCAATATCTAAGTTGGTTCAAGTTGAGATTTGTTCTAATTAACAAAAATCCCCAGACGAGAGGATAACTGGAGTAAGTAGTCCCAAGCTTGAATCAGATGATGCCTGGATGGACTGGTTATGAGCCATTTAGCTAAATATGGAAACACCAGGAACCCTGCAGTCTCAAGTAGGCTGCAACAACTACTTGGTAAAGACCCTGGGGGCTGTGGTGAGACCAAAGAGCAGAGCTCTGAATTGGTAATGACTGGCTCCCAGCCAGAAGAGTAGATATTCAGAACTTTGTATACTGAACTGATCAATTTAGTTTGCTGAGATCCAAGATTGGTCTCCAGTGCCCTGTTTTCTTTTGCACTAAAAATAATCTTGAATAAGTTCTGGACTCTTTTTGGTCTGGGAGGACTTCTTGGATGACTCTCTTTTTTCTAGCAGCTTGTTTACTTCTAGTGCTGCCACTTCTCTCTGACTGGGTGGAACATCAGAGATTTTGTTTGATACCAGTGGGAGGGTGGATGAGAAAATGGTATTAAATAGCATTTGGATATTATCCTCTGCACCCACGACTCTTTTGTAATTTCAGGTGTAGGGATAGATGACTCCAGACTGCCTCCAGAGACAGACAGTTGGGCCTCCTTTCAGGACTGCTGACAGAATCTGTCAGAGAAAGTATCTCCATATCCCTGGTTATACAGACCACCTCTGCTGTGGGGATGACATCTTCCATAAGAGCTCCCCCCTCTGCCCCTGGAAGAAACTGTCTCCATGTGGATCTTGGAAGGGACCCTGGGATTTTTTTGAACCACATTTTTCTTCCACCTCATTGGTTCCTAGAAAGGGTCAATTGAGGGGTTGAAAAATGCATGCCGAGAGCAGAAAGGGTTTGGCCTTCCTGCTCACAGCTAGAGAATATGTCTTTAACTTTGGCGCCCCATAAAGAACTTCTGACAAAAGGAGCAGTGATGATGGAATATTCAAAAGGTTCCACAAGGTCACAGAAATGCATCCAGGCATGTCTTCTGATGGAAAAGCCTGAACCTGCTGCCCATGGGGTACCTTCAGCTGTGTGTGAGAAGCCTCATAGTCATGGATGAATTTTAAATGGACTGAAGGACAGATAACTGAGGATATATTGCTCTCTACCTTGGAGGATGTCATCCCAGAGAAAGAGTTGGAAAGTTCTTGAATCAAATCCCTCTGAAGTCTCGTAAAATGTGCCAAGTAATTCAGTGATCTAAGGATGAAGGTCACTGAAGCATAGACATGCTTCCCAAATCTGTCCAGTGCACAAGCTTCCTGCTAGTGGGGTGGACAGAGGAACTTTGTTCTTCCAGTTTTTTCTTGGTGACTGCCACCACAACCATGGCATCAGCTAGTACTCCCTCACTCCAAAGGATTATATTCTTATGTGGTGCCAGGATCCTATCTGGTCTTTTAGGGATAGGTTCTGTCCATGCCAGTTGAGAGACCAAATCAGTGAGCTCATCAGCAGGTGGAGCCACCCAGGAGGCAGAGAGTACAGCATCAAAGGGCTCCAGGAAGACCAACTCCTCTTGGGAAAGGTCATCAGGGGACCAACCACCCTTTTGTTTCAGGAGCTCTAAGATGTCGCCAAATTAGATGTCATTGGTTGATCTGGGGGACCCTTCCCCTTCATCAAAGTCGATGTCCTCTGTGACAGACTCTTGTTGAGAGTCGAAGTCCCTCCTTTTACACTTCCTTTTCCTAGGAACTTCTTCAGTGGGGTGCTCCGTAGAAGTGTCAGAAGAGATTACTATACCCTGCTGGGTTGGCTGGAGACTGGTTTAGGCTGGCATGCTCAGTGGAACAGGTAATTGAGGCTACGGATGCAGAATTGAATGTAAGTGGGTAGTCGAAGCCAGAGAAGTTTGATCTCTGGGAGCAGAGAAAGCTCTCTCCACTACCCTGAAGGCAGAATGCCTCAGAGAAAGACACTGTTGGATCTGATAATGTATAATTATGGACGATCTGCTCCCTTTGCTCTGAAGGCAAACTACTCCAGGAAGGAGTTGGAGCCAAGCTGTACAGCACCGAAGCTCCAAGGGGCAGAGATGGCTCTGACAGCTTTGGAGTTGAATCTAGCACCCTGGAGCTGGCAATGACACTATGGCTCCAAGTCATCTGGGGATCTGAGGCAGAGGAATCTGAGACTTTTTGATCCGTTGGCTTTGAAATCAAAGGTTGGATCTGAGAAGGAGCTAACAAGGAGGAGTAGTACTGACAAGGATCTCCAGATCTGATGGGGTCAGAGCTGAGAGAACTCTCATTTGGATCTGCGTCCTGAGGAACTTCCTCATCATCCTGCCCACATTAGCTTCTATAAGGCTAGGCCATGGATGAAGGTCTAGTGTCAGGGTTATGCGAAAAAAGGTGATGGGAGCCCAGAAGTGATCAGATCTGACAATATCAGAGGTGAGTGGATCTGTGCAGATTTTTCTGTTGTGGATTTTCGATCTAAAGCTATTGGATCCAATTTTTTTTTGCATGTTTCAACAGAGGTTCTAAAGATGGAGCCAAAGCAGTAGGAGTTGTCAGCTGTGGAGATCTTTACTGAAAATTCTCTAGATTGAGAATCTCCTCTTTTGTTCATTCTTTTGGGGGTTTGAGCCACAGAGACTGTAGAAGCATTATTAGAGGGAATCAATTTATTTTTCCTATCAGTTAAAGCACTGGTATCAAACCCTTTGCAGATGTCACAATCGGCGTCAAGGTGCATAGGCCTTAAACAATATATGGATTAGATCTAAGTCAGATGACTATGACTGAGTTTGCAAAAACTCGAAATTCATATGATTGAGACCCTATGATCGAGGTTCTGAAAACTCTAACATAAAAAAAAAAACACGCACACACACATCTGCTTTTTTATGTTTTTGACGAGGGGGCAAGGCCCCCTGCACCCCCCACATCCCCTGCAAATTAGATATACCAAGTCTGAGATCACACAACAGTGAGAAATGGGTAAATTTCCAAATCTACACTGTACTGCGATCTCCATTCAAAAGCTTTGGGCTTTAAAAAACTCGATCATATGGTCTCGAGATTGAAAATTATATCACTAGATGAAAGAAATTATGTATTGTTACCATTATGAAGAAACCCATAATTTCCAGACAGAAGATATTCATATAGATTAACAGAGAAATTAGAGGAAAGAAAAATACTCGAACAAGAAAAACTGTCAAAAGCTTCAAATGCAAATTTGTGCTCAATGATGCAACAGATTGATGAAAAACAGTATGCAGGCAAAAAAACCTTTGGACATTTTGAAAACAAGTGACCAAAAATATAAACAACAAAATCAAGCGATTTTTGAAAAATATAAAAATTAAATATGGACATAGGAAAGAAAGACACTAATATCTATCCAAAGGAGAAAGCCAAACTAATCAATATAAAAAAAGGCAGCCACAAAGACATTTTAAGAGAAATACAGACAAAGGCACTCAGATATGGAAAATTGCACAATACAAAAAACAAGATCACAAAGGGGGAGCATAGAACATAAGATTAGTAAAGTAGAGGTTAAAGAGATAGAAGCCGAAGTTATGTAATACCTGCAAAGTGAAGGATTTAGTGTAGAAAGTGTAATACAGGTCATGTCACAGCATGATGCAACAATCAGTCCCCAAAGCAGCTGAAGAAGAAATATGGATGTGGGAAAGGAAAAGAGATTTAATATGGTGCAATATTTACACAAAGGAGAATGCAAACTAATCAATACAAAAACAGCAGCACCAAAGATATTTGAAGAGAAATACAGGGAAGGTCATCTGGATATGGAAAATTTTACAATGAAAAAAAATAAGAAAACAAAGAGATAAAGTAGAAAAGAGTATTAGTAATGAGGAAGTTAAAGAAATAGAAACTGAATTTATGGATTACCTGCAAAGTGAAGGATTTAGTGTAGAAAATCCGATCCTGGTAATTATACAGCCTGATAGACCAGAGTCCCCAAATAAAGGGAAAACAGGCGGAGCGGGAAGCATCTGATCAGTTGCCACATGAAGAAACTGTAGAGCTTTCAGTGGGAAGTCAGTACAAAAGTTCAGTTGGAGTTGCACAGCAAGGGAAGGAACAGGAAATGTTAGTAACTCTGACACAATGTTGTGAAGTAATAGGCCAGTGAGTTAACATATGAAAGAGCAACAGATGACAGTGGGTACAGCTGAACAGGATACGCACAGGAAGATGTTCTGAAACTTTCTGTAGAATGCTTGCAGGAAATGGAGAACAAAGAATGTGCCCTCAGTTTAGAAGAAAATGATCAAAGTGAACAGTTTGATTTAATGGAGATGGAGAGAGATATTAAGATTGATGAAAGAAACAGATTTCAGAAAGTCAGCAAGACCCACAATGTTAGAAGTCTGGTAAAATAAATAAATATAGAAATCAAGTCTATTAACAGAAATTCATGTGACACAACAGAATTAAATAGGATATATTACTGTGCAGCTAAATTAATAACAGATAAAGTCTTACCACAAAAATACAGAGTAATAAGAGAAAGAAAGGGATGAAATTATATGCCATTATGGAAGTACCAAAAAGAGAAAACTATAAGGCAGTTAAGACAAGAAGTGTCACTGTTAGAAGAATACAGAAGAGGGAACAGATTAACAAAAACACTTTGAGAGATAAAGATGATAAAAGAAATGTTCACTATTAGAAGAGATCAGAATCTATCGTAGATTATTGCAAATAATAAACTAAATATAACTTATAGGATATGCAGATAAATATAAAGGAAGTACAAAATAAGCAATTCATTGGTGACCCAAGAAAGTTTTATAGAGAACTGGGAAACAAAGAAAAAGGAATGAAAACACCACAAAAATAGAAAAAATAGACACATTTTGGAGAAATAACTACATAATAAATATGCTGAATGGACAGAAGAAGTTAAAACAAACAGTCAGAAGTTCACATGAACAGGATATGAAATGGGATGAAGTAATGACCAGATAAACTGAAACAAAATTAAGAAACACATAGAACTTGAAACCCCAGGCTCAGGTGCAGTACCTAGCCTTAACATCTTTACACAAACAGACACCAACCTGGTTAACAATAGGTAAAATGATACTCCTCCTTAATGGTGAACCTGCAGGCTATCCTAAACTACAGACCAACAACTTGTCTTCTGACAATGTATAAGCTATACAATGGAATTGATGCTGAGAGAGTTTATAGTCATTTAAAAGAAAACTCAATTGTGGCAGTAGAACAAAAGGGTAACAAAAGAAAGTCATATGGAACAAATCATCACTTATTGTTAAATGAAATCATAATGAACTGTAAAAAGGGGAAGAATTGAAGTATGTCATGGATATATTACAAAAAAAAAGCATTGGACAGCATCCCACATTCATGGATAAAGGAGTACTTACAGATGTATAATACACACTATGTTCGTCAATTACATTACAGGTACCATGAAACAGTGACAAACCACTTTCCAGCTATGCCATGATGAAGGACAAATTATTATCCCGGGGCCAAAAATTCAAAGGAGAAATATTCCAGGGTGACTCTGTCACCACTGCTCTCTTCTGGTCTTGCCCTTAACCCATTAAGCTATCTACTTAACAGATTAGGTCATGGTAACAATTTGGCTCCCAGAAAACAACAAAGAATAAAGACTTCTTTTTGTGGATAATTTAAAACTGTATAGCTCATCAGATGAGGAGGTGAAAGCACAACTGCAAGAGGTCAGAACTTTCTCAGATGATATAAGAATGTCATTTGGTCTTAATAAATGTGCAAAAGTAACATTTAAAATAGGCAAGCTGCAGCAGAAAGAAAATATCAGTCTGGGATAAGAACATGATATGAAGGAACTTGAGCAGAAGGAAGTGTATAAATATTTGGGAATTGATGAAGGATCGACAATAAAACATGAACAAATGTGGACAAAACTTTTGGAAGACTAAAATTAAAACTGAAAACAGTCCTGACATCTAGGAACAAAGTCCAAGATACAAGCCAATGTGTTCTTCCTGTTGTAACTTACAGTTTTGGTGTGACTGGCCCCAAAAAGATATTGAATCAACTGGACAGGAAAACAAGAAAATGTTTCTCTCTTATCAAATGATATATAAAAATCAGTGCATATCATGTTTATATATTCCTCATTCTGAAGGAGGCATGTGCCTTCTCAAAATTGATTACATGTATAAATCTGATATCATAGGACTGCATACATAATCTGCTGGCCTCATCAGCTTCAAACATAGTGAAAGTTTTAAAATGTGAAGAGAGCAAGTATAAAATGAACTTGCTTATTAGAAATCAAACCAAAAGTAGATAAAAATCAGGCAGCAACTGAATGTGCCAAAAACAAAAATATATAAGGAGAAGGATCGGATGAGAAGGCAAGAAATGTGGAAAAGGCATATATATAGTTGCAAGTACAGAAAACTCCTGGAACAACCTCATGTTGATCAGGATCTGATGCAGGAGTAGTTAAGGAGAGGTGAATTGAAATCATAAGATGAAAGGATAATATTAGCGGCCCAAGATAGCAGACTATGTACACTTTGATTTACAAAGTTGAATGAGCATGTTGATGAAACAAACAAATGCAGGTTCTTTTAAAACAGAACAAATCATCCTCTATGTAACTTGAGTGCTTCACTTGAATGTCAGTGTAAAACTTGTACCCCACATGTTGATTATTTTCCTATTATCAAGCTCGGTCTGTAGAAATCACATTTTCAGGAAATCTGATAACTCTGTTTTGCCCCTTGCTGGAAATATAATAAATTAAAACCAAGTGCGTTTTGCAGTATCTAAGGGCCCATTTAGACACACAAAAGACCTCTTTTCCTTATTGTGTCTTTCAGAATAAATAAAACATTCTGATTTGCTATTTAAGACTTATAAACTCTAAATTTTCACACTGCTTTCTTTAATCATCTTTTTGCATGGGGGCATGCCACCTCACAACCCCCAAAGTTATATATACCAACTCAGAGAGCACCATACTTGGAGAGAAGGGAATATTCTGAGAAATGGCATCTTGGACTACATATATGTAAGTCTGTTCTTTCAGCCATTCAGTATTTAGTATTCGGGTGATGACATTTCAGATGGTTACCTTTCCACTACAAATGTTTATCAGCAAATCATATTTTAAATATGCCTAAAATACTGTTACCAATTACTTAACAGTTTTGTATGCATGCATTTTTACAATTAAATTCTCTGGTTCAAATCTCATTGAAAAACATTAATCTTCAAAAGCTTCTCATTTTTTCATGAAACCTTTAGCATTAAAAAATGCTATATGAAATAAAACCCAAAATGCCTGCATAAATCTTAAGCTGTCTTTTCAAATGTATGGGGTTGAAGTATACCAATGCAGACAGAAATATTCTGCAACGGTATGTTTATGCATGGGTGTGTGTCTATATAATTACTTATGCACAACTCTGAGCATGCTTTTTCTATCACAAATATCAGAACACATTAACTTTTATGTGATACACATTTTTCCTGCTTGAATATCACAGTACAATACCTTTTACAGTCTGCAACGAAAGTCCTGTTAAGAAACAGTATAACAGCAGCATTAAATAAAGTTCACATTGTATTCAGGCAGAAGTAAAAGAAAATAAAACAGGTTAGAATTTCCTGAAGCCCATTACATTAAAGCCAAATGGTCTGCTGCAATCACGTTTCATAACAACATATTTTAAATTCAAACCTGTTTAATATGGGTATTTCAAAATGTTACTGCACATACAACCTCTGAAAAGAAAATACAAAAATTTAAGTATCTTTTTATGCAAAACTTTTCTCTTTTTTTGCCTTTTTGCCGATCTAGCTTTACACAGAATGAAATGCAGTTTCTTGGAGTACTGCTGATTTTGTCTGGAGTTTTATGATTTATCTCACATTTTACAGCAAAAGGAATGCATTCTGTCTTGAGAACAGATTTTTTTTAGCTGTCCATACACAGTTCAGCAACAGAAACTTGTAATTCAGTCTTTATCTGGCTGTTAAAATGCTGCAGAATATTGCAAAGCATAATAGTGTCTTTTATTTTAAATTACAACATACTTTTATCAGTTTTCCTTAGGCAACTCAAAACAACAAAGACCATGTGACAAAACTCAGGTGTACTACTGCTTAAAGACTTTTAACCAGTTCATGGATAAACCCTTTACTGCAGAACAGTCTGCCTTTTAAAGTTTTTTTGCCTCCTGCCTTTAACATGACAGATTCCAATAATCCTGAGAATCTGCATTCAGTCTGCTTTTCCTGATTAGTTCCTCACTGCATGACAAAGATTACCTCATGTATTCTTCAGCAGAGATTATTTTACCATTTTCTGTACTAGACCATACAGCATATCATTAATGTTATCTAGGACCAAAAAGAATAACTTATTAGCTATTTATCTTTTATTTCTGACATGCACGTAAAAAAAGTTTGTCCACTGTCCATATATCTTGCAGAATGAAAAACACTGAAATGGTACCTGTTTTTGTTATTTTTTTCCCCCTGACAAAATTTACTCTGCTGTGGACTGAAAATCATGCTGCCATACCCCCCGCAACTCCCGAACTCTATAAATATGTCCAGACAGTCTAATCTATGGAATAATTCTGGTATAATGGGGTCTTGTTTCCTCCTGTTTTGCCACTGCTTTCTCTCCCTTTTATCTGCTATGCTATACATTTTATAGGCATATGAGATAATGGGTCTATTTTAAATGACCGACAGCTCAAATGTTTGACTTTCATATGGCTGAGACCATATGATCGAACATTTGAAACATCGGCCATGTAAACTAAACACCATAACACACAAAAAAACACCAACTCTGTTTAGCAGGGGGGCAAGCCCCCCTGCACCCCCCACACACCCCGGTACTTAAATATACCAACTCTGAGATCGCACTACATTGCGGTAACAGGAAATCTTCCCATTCCGCACTGTATGGAGATCTCCATTCAGATCGGTCGAGCTTTTAAAAGTTCGATCATATGGTCTCAGCCATATCAAAGTCGAACTTTTAAAAGTTTGACCATCTGAAGGGGACCCGAGATAACATACTAGATTTGTTTGGAAAAACTGGCTGAGCATGCCAGTGTTAAGAATATCCTTATTACCATTCATCTTTAATAAATTCATTAAGATACTAAAGCAGTTTAAGGCAAGATATTTATTTAGAACAGATTGGCAGCAAATCTAAACTAGACTAACATGGCAGAACTATACGCTCTAAAATACATGCAAAAAGTTATTCTGGAAAATGCCTTTCAATCCTAATTCAAATCTTGATTGTTAGAAGAAATATGCAATTATTAATCAGAACCTGCCAATATTGTTACAGCTCAGCACTTTTCATTATTATCATGGTTCTCACAACTTCATTCTTACAGTACAGAAACAAAGTTATGGAACAATAACAGAACAAGGTCAAATTATTGACATGTATTATTCATGTTTCTAACTGCTTCACTCAGGCAAGCAATGTTCTACAATAGTCCTTTGTTTCAAACCAAAGCAGTAATATGAGCTTTCTTTCACTTGCAACATATAGATGCTGCACTCATGCCCTTCAGAATACAAACATGATTCTGATCTGAAAAGCAGAAATACATTTTGCCAAATGCAGTGTCTGAAAAAAATTCTAATATAAAAAAATCCATTCTGACACATATTTTTGATACTTCAATGTTAAGCTCAACAGAATTCGGCATACTATGAATTGTAATTTCTATATATCCTAGTGTTAGTCAATAAGATCAATTATCATTTATAAAGACAAACCCCCTTCTATTTCTGTCACTACCCATGACACCTACTTAAACTGATTACAGTCCTTAACTATTAAACCCAACACAATCATCAAGAACTATTACAACGACCTATCCAGCAAATGGCATACATATATCACACACAAAAAGACAGGCACAGAGATCCCTTAACTTTATTAACCTCTCTCACTATGGTCTCAAATTTCCTTGACCTTGTACAAAGCACCAAAACTGGTATACCGCCAATCTGTTGCACACCAAAGATCTCACCCTCTATGATCAAATCAGACCATTGCACCATCCTGTTTTCTACAAGAACCAAGCTCAAGACAGTATCCAACCCCACTCTGTTTAGGGATTTCACAAAGGCCAACCATCTATCACTCTCAGATGACCTGAGGAAATTTAAATGCTCTCCTTTAAGGCCCCTATAACAAAAGCGGATGCTTACATCAAGGGGTTTATTTCCACATTTACTGAAGTGTCTGCTCTAGCCATCACAAGCACAATGTCAGACTAAAGAGTAAGCCTCTGTGGTGAAACCACAATATCAACAAACATCACAACAAAAGAAAAAATACTTATGGCACTATGGAAGAAACTCAAATCACATCATTCTATAAGACACCATAATGATGTCATCAAAAAGCTCAACTATAAGATCAAAATCTGCAAAGACTATACAGACCACATTACTGTTTTATTTTGGAAAGATAACCAGAACACTTTTAACTACTTTAGGAGTGTTAAAAGTAATAGTCACCATCACACTGAGCTGATCTCTAATAATACCACCTTCTCTGACCTTTAGGACATTGCCAGTATTCTGCTGGATAAATACAAGTCCAAGATTTTCTTCCTTTCCTCCCTTACTACTCAGAAAGTACAGTTGTATAAGATCTTACCATAATGGTACATGTCGTTCTCTTCACTGTTGCAGTATTTATTACAACAGGGATCCCCTGCCAAGGACAGCCTGACATCCAGCCTTTATTTTGCTTTAAGGTATGCCGTATGTAACACATATGCTCCACGTGAAGCATAGAGCATAAAGATGACATCTGGACATACCATTCTCAGAACTGAGAGCCCCAGTAAGAATGCCAGTCCAAGGATAAAAGAGGTAATCAGTACATCCAGAAAAGAGAAATGGACCGGAGGGGGAGGGAGGGAGGGAGTGAATACTGCAACAATGAAGTGGGACATCTACTGTAATGGTAAGATCTTACACAACTGTATGATGCCCTTCCATTTCATTGTTGCAATATTCATTATAATAAGGAGAGTGCCAAAGCTCTGGAACAAGAGAAAGAGGAAGAAGGACCAGCAGAGCTTTCTAGGAACCGATGAAGGATGGCCCTAACAAAACCAGCTCTAGCTCTGGAAATGTCATCTAACTTGCAGTGCTTGGGAAATATACACACAGAAGTCCAGGCAGCTGCCTCAAAAATAGAGTTAGTATCCAAACCCTTGAAAAAAGCACCAGAACAAGTCACAGCTCTAGTAGAATGAGCCTTAGAAGAAGGAAGGCTCTTACCATGAAAGGAATAACAAAAAGAAATGGCTTTAAAAATCCAAGAAGAAATAGTTTTATTGGACACAGCCAATCCTAAGGACCTAGGATGAAAAGGAAAAAAAAAGAGTTGATGTGACTTATGAAAAGTCAGTCTTATCCAAATAAAATCTGAGTTGTAAATGCACATTCAACATATGGAGCACCTTCTCGCTGGCAGGTTGTGGAGAAGGGAAAAAAAGTGGGTAAATGAATAGACTAATTAAGGGACAACTCATTCACCACCTTGGGCATTAAAGGATTAGTATCCTGTCCTTACCAAACACCAAAAATCGAGGACAAGCCATAAAGGCTTGAAGCTCAGAATACCCATCCGGCAGACATAAGGGCTAAAAGAAGAACAGTTTTCCAAGAGCAATACTGCAAGGAAGCTGAAGCTGCAAGCTCAAAGGGAGCTTGGGTCAAGTATTTCTAAAACAAAATTAAGATCCCATGGAGGAGGAACATGCTTCCTGTGAGGCCTAATATACAGGACACCATTAAGGAATTGCTTAGTTTCAAATCTAGAAGCTAAAGGAGGAGATAAACACAGGCAAGCAGAAAAGTGGGCCTTAACAGAAGAATAAACCAACCCAGCAATGAGCAGTTCACACAGATAAGAGAGAACCAAAGGAACATCCACAGCAGGTGGATCCAGGTTATGAGAAAGACACCAAACAGAAAATCTCTTCCATTTGGATAAGTAGGATTTCCTAGCAGTGGGTTTACTGGCCTCCTGTAAGACCTTAAGTACATCTTTAGAAAAAAGGTGTCTATGTGGAATCAAAATCCTATCACCCACAGTGTTAGCTGAAGACTGGACAGGTGGGGATGGATGAGAGATCCCTTGTCTTGTGTGCGCAGGCCCACCATGTGAGGTAACTTGTGATGATTGCCCTTGGCTAAATGTAGAAGGAACCAATGTTGTCTTGGCCAAAAGGGAGTCACCAACAAGATTTTGTAAGCATCCTATTATATATTGATCAGGACTTTGGGAAGGAGAGGAAGGAGGGAAGCATAAAGAAACATCCCCTTTTAAGAAAAAAAGAGAACATATACTTTCCAAACCAGAGGACCTGGGACTCTGCACAAAACAGAGGAAGTTGTTTGTTCAGAGGCGAGGTAAAAAGATTCATTTGAAGAGTACCCCACTGGTGGACAATATCCAGAAACACATCCCTGTGAAGCATCCATTTGTGGGATTGAGTTATGGACCTGCTCAAAGAGTCTGCCACAATGTTTTGACCTGAAGGAATATAAACTGCCTGAAGAGTAACTTGATACTGGATAGTTAGTTCCCACACTAGGAGTACCAATCAGCAAAGAAGACAAGACCTGGTCCCCCCTCCCCCATTTGTTGACATACCACGTCACTGTGCCATTGTCTGTAAACACCTTGAGTGGTCCTGGGGAGAAGACAGGATGAAAAGCCTGAACAGCCAGGAGAAGTGCTTTCATCTCCTTGGCATTCGTGTGGTCTTTCTGTTGATGAGGCAGCCAGACTTCCTGCACATTTAGGAAGCCAAAAACTGCTCCCCATCCCACATTTGAAGTGTCTGAATACCTCCTGAGAGGGGAAGTGGTGGATGGAGCCCTGGATTGACAGTTAATTGATGAATCCACCACAGAAGTTCCTGCTTGAGACATGGAAGAAGAGGAACTAAAAATTTGAGAGGATGAGAATGCTGAAGCAAAACTGACTTTAGAAACCACAGAAGTTTTCCCATGTGGAATTTCGTAAAAGGGAGCATATGAATGGTGGAAGCCATGAACCCCAGAGCTCTCAGAAATCCCCTTGCTATTACTGAGGTTAGATGGAGAAGGGAATGAAAAAAGGAAATGAGAGTTAGGGCCTTGGGAGGAGGCAGGGATGCCAGCACAGGAACAGTCTGGATCCTGCACTGCAGAAAGTAATGATCCCCAGAAACAGTCAGAAAGGACATTTTAAAATGTAACATGAACCCTAGGCTCTGCAGAAGGGAGATGGCAAAATCAAGATTTTGCAAAAAGTCTCTGGACAGGATGCCTGAAACAGGAGGTCATACAAGTAGGGAAAAGACTTGGATCCCCCTTAGCCTACAAAAAGCAATCACAGGAGCGAGGCATTTACTGAATACCCTTGGGGCAGCAGAAAGGTCAAAGGGCAAAGTGGAGAACTGAAAATGCCAGGAAGCAACAAAGAAATGTAAAAAATTCCAGATGCATAGTCTAAAGGAGAGGGGAATCTGAGATGAGTAAGCAAGTGATTCCTTATCTGACTCTGCCTCCTTTTCAGAGGAATCCTTTTCCCAGGGTCTTTTAAGGGGATTGCAGGACCAAGGGGGAGCTGGAACAGAAACACCATGAGGAGGTTTCAAAGCCATCAAATCATTAACCGACCCCAAAGTGAAATTCTGCCATTCACTCTGTAGGTCCTTAGCAGCTGGAGAAATATGCTTAGTCTTTTGCTTTTTCTTCAAGGGGTCGTCCCCCTTATAAAATTTAGAAGGCTTCAACCTTGGGCAGCATTCAACAATAGTATCAAAATGTCCTACCTGACCAAAATCTGTGGAACACCCATAGGCACCTCAGAAATAACACCTGCAAGGCCTCCAAGGACATGCGTAAGATTGTATCCACGCTGGCCTCCAAAACAGTCGCAGCAGAAGAATTCAACAGCAGAGCCAGGCATTCCTCCAAGATTTCAGTAGCCTCTGAAGAGGTGTCTGGTGGAGGCTGCACAGCAGAAGAATCAGACCTAGACTTCATGGCCTTCTTATTCACTGACATCTGTCCTCACAGAGGGAAGTTCCTTCCATTGTATCTTTAGCTAAAACCTTAAGACGGCTTGCCAAATACAAGGCCAAGGAAGAAAGCCAACTACGGAGAGTCTTAAGAACAAAGACCAGACAAAATGAACAGGACATATGGTCGTGGGAAGTGCTGAGACAAAATATGCACTGCTTGTGATGGCCTTTATTGGGAATTTGTTTCCTATACTGACATTTACCCTTCTTGGATGGCATGAAACCCCACAAGCAACAATACAAAAGATAAGATCAAAAAACCCCAATGGGGCACTTATTTGAAATGGATTGGTGAACCAGCAACAGAATGGGTGTTCAGGCTGATGAGCAAGGGATGGCGTTCAGACTGGCAGCAAAGAATATCTGAGGATGGTAAGGCCAGACATCACCTTTATGCCCTATGCTATGAGAGGAGCATATGTGTGACATACAGCATACCTTAAAGCAACCTAAACGCTTTGGTATACTGGCCGGACATCAGGCTGCCTTTGGCAGGGTATCCCTATTGTAATGAATACTGCAACAGTGAAATGGAAGGACATTATATCTTCCCTTCATCTTATCCAAACATGTATTAAATGTCCTCTCCAAACCCAAAACCACAAGCTGCATGGCTCCTGACAACATACCAGGTAAACTTCTAGTTTACTATGAACACTGGATCACCAATTCCATTTTTAAACTCAACTAAGTCATATCCCCCTCACTGGGTACATGCCTGAAGCTTGGAGAATGGCCATAGTAGTGCTCCTACAGATGCATGACCCTATCAATAACCCTGAGAACTATAGTCTACTTAGTTTTGTCAGTAAAATCTGTAAAGTAATGACATGTATTACCGTGGAACTCAGATAATGACACTGGCAGCCTAAAGTCCCTCAAGCTGAACCTGTCTGGGTTAGTGAAACATAGGTCACCTAATGAATCTGATAAACATCTTTGAGAAAGTAGTAGTAGCTCTGGGTAATGTCTAGGCTGCACACAGTCATTTTGATACAACCTTGCACTCTGGTAACCTTAAACTCTCCAATTTGAATAGTAACCCTTATGTAATCCACTAGATAGTTAACATGGTCAGAGTTCATGGCACATTTTCCATTATTGGTTCATACGTACCAGGCTATTGAGCTACGTGGATCTTAAGAAGCCATTCCCATGGTAGTTTTCAGCCCTTACATTTTCTGCACAAACAACCGAAAGACAGACCAAACAAGGATCTGTTGGGACATTTACATGTTACCCCTATCACTAACCAAAAGCCGGCAAAGACTGGCATGCAGAAATAAAGGCAAACGCAGCTCCTCAGTTGAAAACTTTAATATGGTAAAAACACGACAGAATACACCACATGTACACGATCAGCCAAAATGAAAAACACACTGATGTTAAGTGCTTTCATCTGCCGATTGCAGACTTCATCAGAACATAATCAAGTGCCACTGTCTAAAGCATTTAAACTGATTTTGGCGCCAAACCAAGCTGACTACTTAAAGACACAACACTCTACAAACAGCAAACATATCCTGCATGCTCTAATACGTAATAATTAATAAGTAAATAAATAAATAAATGAACTGACATTCTATACTAAAAATACTCTCTACTAGATAAATTTGATACATATAGATTATAAATACTTAATAAATAGTACATAATAATAAATAATAATGAAATATATCAAATACTATAAATTAATCTATAAAATACATGAACTGGAATCCATGTATGAATATATATAATATATAAAATACATATATTATGTGGAAGAAAAAATGTATGACTATAATATCATATCAAATAAATACTATGTACAATGTCTATAAAAACACATTATATAAAATTGATCACATATTAAGGAAAGGTTTAATACTAATAAAATCACTTATTATTTATTATTATGTACTATTTATTAAGTATTTATAATCTATATGTATCAAATTTATCTAGTAGAGAGTATTTTTAGTATAGAATGTCAGTTCATTTATTTATTTATTTACTTATTAATTATTACGTATTAGAGCATGCAGGATATGTTTGCTGTTTGTAGAGTGTTGTGTCTTTAAGTAGTCAGCTTGGTTTGGCGCCAAAATCAGTTTAAATGCTTTAGACAGTGGCACTTGATTATGTTCTGATGAAGTCTGCAATCGGCAGATGAAAGCGCTTAACATCAGTGTGTTTTTCATTTTGGCTGATCGTGTACATGTGGTGTATTCTGTCGTGTTTTTACCATATTAAAGTTTTCAACTGAGGAGCTGCGTTTGCCTTTATTGCTGCATACCAGTCTTTGCCGGCTTTTGGTTAGTGAGTTTTGGGCTTGCATCTTACTTTTTCCATGTTACCCCTATCCATAAGAGGGAAAAGGCTGCTAATCCAGGAGTGAATTCACAGTTAGCTATCTATTCATCCAAATTACATTTGAATACAATAAGTGAATTACTTTGCTTTACGTTGAGTGAGAGAGAGATAGTTACATAGTAGAGGTATTCTCTGTGGTACAATGCTATCCCTCTAACATATTCTCTTTATTTTGCAAAACAGATTGAGATCCCTTGAATGGGTGTTTATGATACCATTGCTCTTGCAAATGTGTAACAGGTCTGACAGAATAGGGTCTGTTGAAGCTCTATACACAAGGCAGAGGTTGCCTCTCAGTAGCTTGTAGAATACTGAGAAGAGGAACAAGTCTTTGAGATGGTCTGCATCAAATGGCCTGTAGGGGCTTCTAGATGTTACAAAACAGCACAGACTCACCTGACATGGTCATAGCCTGATGGAAATGAGCAGTCAAGAGACAGCTGTCTAAGTACATAAATACCCTGACTTCATGCAACTCTGGCAGAACAGACATATGCTTAGTGAACACACTGAGAGCTGAGGTTTGACTTAATGGGAGCATTGGGAATGGATGATGACTTGTCCCTGCTTAGAAGCACATGTACTGAATTCCTTGGTGATGTGATCTTGATGTCTAAATATAGGTTCATAGGTTCATACTAAGCTATCTGCCCTAGGGCATTTATAAGCCTAGCCAGAGTGTGTTTGGCTTTCACCACCCATTTTAAATGAATTTTGCTATGCCCTTTTTCGAGGTTAGTATACTGTGCCTCTGTCTAACAGTGACACAGAAGTGATACCCGGGGTAAACCTACGATCTCCCATCCACTCATCAAGATTCCTCTTGAAGAGAGTCAATGAGGGACTCTGCCTAAACTTGAATGGGATTTTATTCCAGAGTGAAGGGAGCCTCTGGGTTATGAATCTGTCCCTCCAGCATGTCCTATTTATTTCAGTGCAGAGGTTCAAGTCTCTGGAGCACGTAGCTCGATGGGATTTGGATTTTCTGAAGTGCAGCATGTCCATTAATTCCGGGTTGGACATGGCTTTATACGTCAGGCACAGATCGCCTCTGAGCAGGCGGTATGCCACTGAGTAGAGCTGGAGTTTCTTTAACCGGGCAGCATATGGCATCTGTTTGAGCCCTTTGATCCTCTTGGTGAGGTACTTTTGGGGTCTTTCTAGTTGCTGCAGGTGTCCCATAAGGTACATCCCAAAAGGGGTATTGTACTCAATTATGGGCCTGATGAGGGATGAGTAAAGAGGCACGATGACCTCCCCTGATCTAGATGTGAATCCCTTCATGATTAGGTGGGCTATATAAAATGTTTTTCTAACCACTTTGGCCACATGGTTTTCAAATGAGAGATTGCTATCAACTTGGGTCCCCAGGTCCCTAATTACTTCTTCCGTACTTAATGGATTACCACCTATGTGGTGATTTGTGGGCACTTTGTTTTTGACAAAGGGGATGACTATACACTTTTTGGCATTTAGCTTGAGGCCATGGCTCTGGCACCAGTTGTCCATTTCTATGAGGCCCTTTGTAGGATGCTTGTGTCGGCTGGAGAGTCGATTATGGCGCCTAGTTTGCAGTCATCTGAAAACTTGGTCAGCCACAGTCCTTCCATGTTGGCCTGTACCTCCGAGAAATATATACAACAAGAGAGGTCCCAGGACTGAGCCTTGTGGGACGCCACTTGTAACTGGTTTGGAGTCTGACATGGATCCAGCAATTCTAACCATGTTGCGAGGTCCAGGTAGGCTGTGTGGACCACCTTCCCCTCGTCAATGGCCTTGGTGACTGTTTCAAAGAAATCGACCAGATTTAAGGGGCAGGATCTGCCCTTAACAAAGCCGAACTGGGTAGGATCCAGTGTCTGTAGGTCCCCAATATCTTTATTTATGAGGTCCATGATGATCCTTTCCATAGCTTTGCAGACCAAGCTAGTCAGGCTTATGGGGTGATAGTTTGCAGAATCCGTTGAGGCACCACCTTTGTGGAGAGGGACCACTTTTGCTGTACGCCACTCTTTGGGTACATATCCTGTAGTAAGGCTGAGATTGAACAGTAGTTTTATGTTTGGGTTTAGCTCTTCTTGGAGTTCATGTAGGATGCAGCCCGGGACACCGTCTGGTCCCATTGATGCTGTGTTTTTTACTTTGGAGAGGGCGGCTCTTACCTGAGCATCTGAGATGTCAGGGGGGCAGCACTCTGCTGGGATAGATATTTGCCCTTTTGGTGGGGAGGGGGGGGAGAAGTTTGCGCTGAACCTGTCAGCTAGGATGTTGGCAATGTCTGTGGGTTCGGTGTATTTTTTGTCATTTTGGACTAATTATGAGCATATCTGGGAATTCCCACCCAGGGTCCTAACATAACTAAAAAAAGCCTTGTGATTATCCTTAGTGTCCTGTGCAATTTTTCTCTCGAAGCTCGCCTTAGATGATTTTATGAGGGCCCATAGTTTTTTGCTAATACTGATCAGAGATGCCTTCCCTTTTTGGGATTTTGCTTTATCATGTAGTAGTTTCCTCCTTCTGTTGTATAGTTTGTTTATGGCTGGGGTCCACCAGACAGGACGCCTGCCTTTGGAGGATTGGGTCTTGGTTTTATCTGGGATTGCATGATCCATGCATTCCTGAAGGTGTTCATAGAATGCGTTTATAAAGGATTCTGCAGTCTGGACCGTATTTTCCACAAGCCCGGGGGCTTTGAAGGATTCCACTACAGTTTTGAGGAGTGTGAAATTTGCTTTAGAGAAGTTTTTCATTGTGGTTTTCTGGGCAGGGGGTGGGGTCGGGATGTGAATATCCAGTGAGATTAGTTTATGGTCTTATCTTACCAGTAAGCGATACACTTCTGGTCTGGAGCATAAAGCCCCCATGTTGGTGATGATCAGGTCCAGTATGTTTTCCCCTCTTGTGGGAGTGGTAACAAGTTGTTCCATAGCATTTGAGTTTATAAATTCTAGGAACCTTTGGGCTAGGGTGTTGGAGCTAGAGTAATGCTCCCAGTCTATGTTTGGGTAGTTGAAGTCGCCCAATATAATGGTGTTTGAAGAGAGCTTCATATTTTCCAGTGTTCTCAGGAAGGCCGAGTGGGGTTCCTGGGTTTGGGAGGGTGGTCTGTAGCAGGCTATAAACTGGAAGGCAGTTTTACCCACTGTTAGTTGCACATGGATAGTCTCTGATGCTTTGTGCTGTGCCACCAACCTGGAGGTGTGGGTATCTTTGACGAATATTGATACTCCCCCTCCTTTTGTGGTTCGGTCCAAGTTTTGTGGCCGAAAAGCATGGTATGAGGTATAACCTGGTAGTGCTGGGGTGCTCTCAGGAGCCTTGAACCAGGTTTCTGTTACTGCACAGATATCTATGTTCTTCATGCTAAGGAGAGTTTCGAGTGTGTGCATCTTGAGGTTTACACTTCTGGCGTTGAGTAGCATTACTCTTAGTTTCTTATCCCTTGTGATACCTATGGAGATGGGTTTGTCTTTTGAGCCTTGCCTAAAAAAGGCACTATGGGGGTGGCAAGAGCCTTTGCCAATATCCGAAAGTCCAGGGGTGACAGGTGCAAGCCGTCCCTAGCGAAGCATCGTGGCTTGTCGAGCATGTCATCCCAGGCTGACAGGCATTGGATCCCCTTTGAATGACACCAATACTTAAGCCAATTGTTGAAATTGATCATCTTGTCTTCATATTGTGGCATCATTCTTGGTGAGGGTAGGATGCTACTCAAGGTCAGGGTCATACTGGCCTGGGCTACATGCTCAGAGAGCTCCTCTGTCTCTTTTCATGTAGTCCAGGGAGGTATGTCTCAGGTCATTCACACCAGCATGGACAATGACTGAGTCATATTTGTACTTCCCTTGGAGTGACCTGAGTGCTTGTGTTATGTGGTGGATCCTAGCACCCGACAGGCAGCTCACCATGACCTTCTCCTTGTTCAGCCTGGTGAGCGGGACATCAGTGTGCCTGACGATAGAGTCACCTATTACAAGTGTATCAGGTGTGTTGTTTAGCCTTAAGGGCTGTGACTGTTCAGCACACTGGCTTTGTGAGCTATGTATTGCACGTGTTTTGTTTTGGGGTAGCGGTTGCTTGGGTGTCTGCTTTGGAGGTCTCTGCTGCTTAGGCAGATTTTTATTTAGAGCCTCCGAGTATGTTTTTGTGTGTTTGTTTGGTTTGCTGTCGTGGTAGGTCTATGTGAGACTGGAATTGTAGTGAGTGTGGTTTCCTTCTCCTCCTGACTGGTTACGCCAGTACTGAGTGGAGAGAGCTTAGCCTCCAGTTTGGCTATATGGTTGCATCTCTCACATGTGTTGGAATTTGTTGGGAGGAGGAGAGGGTTGTCTGTGTACATGAGGCAGTTGTAAAATTGCCTCAAGATTCCCAGATTCACCAGCTGGACCGGAGAGGAGATTGACAACTGACCTTTGGACATGCTAGAATAGTATTGGGAATTTCTTTATAATTTAAAAAAAAAGGGCCAATGTGGAACAAGGTACTCAAGTGGAGTTTGTGAGGGTGTAGTGCTTTTAATTTTTTAGTGCTGACTTATATAATTGCTTTAGTGAGCAAGTGCCAGGCTTTAGAATAGGAATAGGGTGTTTATTATGAGAACTAGATCAGTTCTAAGGGAAAAAGTGAAGAGCAGACTTTGTGGAGCCGAGAATGGTTTAAACCCAATTAAGCGGAGCTGCCCGATGCTGTGCTATGTGCAAAATCGCGCCAAAGCGGGTTTTATACAGGGGGACTTGAAAGAGCTAGAAATTGGCCCAAACACCAGATTCCTGTACTGGGAACACTCCCCCAGGGACAGACAGGCTGATTTAAGCTCCCCACTGCCATTGGTGAACAAAGAAGCCTCCCTTTATCCAAGAAAAGAAATGGGCAACACAGGAACTTTCCAAAAGTCCAGAATACAGCAAAGCCTGTATTTGCCTACTCTAGGTCAGGAAAGATGGGAAACAAGGATAATTTATTTGTTTGTTTTTTTTTTTGCAGCAAACAGCAGGAAAATGCAATAAATATTTAACACAGGCTAGCGTACTTGAGTGTGTAGCCTCAACAGGTAAATGCAACAAACAGGACAAACTTTAAAAGTGCAGGTGCAAAAACAACTTTAAGCAGTTTAAAACAGTTCAAGAAGCAGAAATACTTGCAGTTTAGCTAGATCGGACAATCACCCAGGTAGTAGCAGGAAAAAAAACACTTATCAGGTTAGCAATCACTCTTTTAGCCTCTCTGCTGCTAGTACCACTCTGCAGGACCACAAGGAGCTTGGCTGAGTAGTAACAAGCGCAAAAAACCGCGCCAAAGCGAGTTTTATACAGGGGGACTTGAAAGAGCTAGAAATTGGCCCGAAATGGCCAATAGACTATCAGATTCTTGTGCTGGAAACACTCCTCCAGGGATAGGCTGCTCTAAGCTCCCCACTGCCACTGGTGAACAAAGAAGCCTCCCTTTATCCAAGAAAGGAAATCGGCAACACAGGAACTTTCCAAAAGTCCAGAATAGAGCAAAGCCTGTATTTGGACTACTCTAGGTCAGGAAAGATGGGAAACAAGGATAATTTTTTTTTTTCTTTTTTGCAACAAACAGCAGGAAAATGCAATAAATATGTAACACAGGCTAGCGCACTTGAGTGTGTAGCCTCAACAGGTATATGCAACAAACAGGACAAACTTTAAAAGTGCAGGTGCAAAAACAACTTTAAACACTTTAAAACAGTTCAAGAAGCAGAAATACTTGCAGTTGAGCTAGATCGGACAGTCACCCAGGTAGCAGCAGGAAAAAAAAAACACTTTTATCAGGTTAGCAGTCGCTCTTTTAGCCTCTCTGCTGCTAGCACCACTCTGCAGGACCACGAGGAGCTTGGCTGAGTAGAATATGTATCTTGGAGGTCCAAAGGGTAGATCCACACTCCCTCTGATAAGCAGAAGAGGAAAGAATGGACTGCACTTTGATCATTTGAGAGGTATGACTGGGAATAAAGGTGCTTAGGCTGCTGTGCTCTAGGACAGACTTGAGGTCCTTTATCATTTTGGGCACCAAAAAGAATAGTATCCAAACCCTTTCTGGTCTGTTGACACCTCCCAGATGGCTCTTTATAATATGCATTCGGCTATCTCATTCCCTACATGATGACGTGGTATGTGAGGCAAGGGTAAAGATGTTGGGATAGGAAAGGTTGTAAAGGGGGAGTGAGTGCTCTCTGGATACCACTACCCTGATCCACCTCTCCTTGGAAATGGAAGTCTAAATTGATAGGCGGAGAAAAAGGTGACTCTGAAAATGCAGCCAGAGTGGAACAGTTAGGCAAGGTCTCATGAGTGTTGCTGCCCATGCATGGACAGATCATTGCTTCCTGGGGAAGGCCAAAGAACTTTGGCTGTGGGGCTGTCCCTTATGAATATTCCCCTTGGTGTTGGGTCTCATTCCAGCTGCCTCCTGTTCAGACTTTGTCTGAGTGCTGCACCAAAATCACCTAGGGTCTTGCTCCTCTGCATTAAACCTAACACTACAGAACTTTCACAACTACTTTCTAAATTATGACTTCTTTAGGAAGGACCACCCTGGACAGAGGTTAAAATATCATGCCTATAGCCACAAGGAACCTATTCTTCTTTTTCCTATCTTCAAGGTGCTGCTTTTACCAGTTTGTTGAAGACATGTGGACCTGAAAATGGAGTCTTAAAGGTCACCTTAGAGTCTAGACAAAAGGTGCATTGTCCTGAGCCACTCAAGTTAGAAAATTGTTTCATAGATTATTACTAGGCTAACTGCCTTCATGGACCATTTTTTTAAGCCTAGCCAGTTACTCACTGTGAAAATCAAACGTTGCACCTTGTGTTTCTAAGGTAAGCACCTTAACTACTACGCCACCCTCCCACTAAAAATAATAAATGTTACAGTGCCTTCAACTGTTTATAGGTTAGTACTAGGCTAACTGCTCTTGTGAGCCTAGCCAATTATCCCTCCCACTAAAAATAATAAATGTTACAGTGCCTTCAACTGTTTATAGGTTAGTACTAGGCTAACTGCCCTTGTGAGCCTAGCCAATTATCCCTTGTGAGACTCAAACCCTGCATCTTGTGTTTGTAAGGCAAACACCTTAACCATTAGGCCACCCTCCCAACCAGTTCTGCCAGACTCGCAGACCTTGTAGCTCTGGCAGCTCCCTGGTGTCATTATATAAGATTGCCAACCATCAGGCTGCTCTCACCTTTGGAGCATTTGAAGCACTTAGGACAAAACTGTTTTTTATAGGCACGTCTGGCAACCTTTGTATTTTTTAGTATGTTTCTCAAGTACATCATGTGAGCAGCATAGTTTACAGGCCACATGACTTATGTAGCAAACAAGTAAAGTTACTTAAAATCTGTTTATATCTTGGAATTTTCTGTCTGCAGGAATGAACAGTGGGTCTCTGGGTTGTGGCAACCTTTTATCAAGGTGTCAGACTTTGAAGTATCCACCCAAATAATCTATTCTCTGGGAGGATGGAGGATGGAGGATGGAGGATGCAGTCAGCCTTTTTATCAACAGAGGTCACTGTATTTTCAAGTTATGTTGGTGATATCATTCAAGAATCAACAAAGGAGGAACCACCCAGGAGGTCTTTTGAGTCAACTTACAAACATTCCGGAGCCTGCTCAGCAGGAAGGCTGTGGGAGTTCGTGGACTATTCCCTCAATGGTGCATGGTCTTTTAATCCTCTCCAAAGTTTGGGTTTTGGGGGATACTAGGGAATTTGCTTCTTAATCATCCAGGTTGTCTACAAGTGACTCTGTTTCTCAGTATGCTTAGATTTTTGAAGTGCCTTCTTAAGCCTTTTTAGAGGAAGAGACTCAAAAGACAAGGAGGTCCTTTGAAGTAGGACTTGAATTGGACAGTCTCCAGAAGTTCTGCAGCTTCAAATTCCTGTTGGAGGACAAACAGGCTAGAAGGCCAAGAGCCCTGGGTTAGGTACATCTGAAGACATCTGTGTCAACACCGGGGGAACAACATATGGAGTCAAAGGGTATCAAGGCAATGCAGTAGCCTAGCTCAACATCAGAAGGGTTAATGCTAAATGGATTAACACAGACTTAATTGTTGCCAACTATATTGTGGACAAGAAGATTGTCATCAATGCCAGTAAAGAAAACTCCATCCCTGATACTGAGACTCTTGAGACTCGGCAAAATCAGTCAGACCACTGGCACTGATAAAGCCAATGCTTTTTACTTTGATGATGAGAACACTGACATCAGAGGCAAAGGTCAAAAAAGGAACCCTGCAGTTTGATACAGATAGGGTTGGGGATGGGGCACCAGACTGTCACCGTGGTCTGTACCAGCCTGTCATAATCAGGTTGAGGTGTAACTGGCATGGCAGGGGAAATCACTTCTGTCTGTAGTTTCCAGTACCACTAATCTGGACACCAGTTCTTATACTGTAACCAGAAAAGAAGAGACTTGAAAAAACGTAGAAGAAAAAATAAAGAAAAGTAACAGACCTCTAAATTTTAGTCTGTTAGGAGGATGAAGCTCCTTAGTCCAGTGGAGAAGGAAAGAATAGCTGTGTAAAATCTTACCTTAATGATGGATGTCCTTCTCTTCATTGTTGCAGTATTCTTTACATGAGAGATATCCCCGCTGTAGGCCACCCAACGTCGGCCAGTATACAAAAGTCTTTCAGTACTGTAAGGTGCATGGTGTGTCACATGTAGGCTGCTGTCATATATCGGCCATAAAAGTGGCATACACACACACACCATCCTCAGAACTGAATGCCACAGAAGGAATGCCAGAAAGTATGGTATGAACATCCAATGTGAAAAAACAAAAAACAGGGGCAGGAAGGAGGAAGGAATTGGAATACTAAAACGGTGAAGAGAAGGACATCTATCTTTATGGTAAGATTTTACACAGCTATTCAGTATTCTTCTATTCATCTATTGTAGCATACTTTACATGAGAGAGAGCACAAAACTCATGGAGAGGATGGAGAATGAAGCAGTAGAGTAGAGCTCTTCAGAAGGCCATGGAGTATAGCTCTGGCAAAACCTGCTCTAAACTTAGATATGTCATCCAGTTTGTAATGTTTACTGAAGATATGCAAAGAAGTCCATGTAGCTGCTTCAAGAATAGAGTTAGTGTCTACACCCTTGAAGAAAGCACCAGGTGAAGCTACAGCCCTAGTGGAGTGAGCCTTTACAGAAGAGGGAAGGCTCTTTCCATGATTCACATTAACAAAGGGAAATACCTTAGAAATCCAAGTAGAAATAGTCTGCTTGGAAACAGGCGGTTCCATAACCCTGGGATGACAGGAAACAGAAAGGTGGTCTGATTTCCTGATAACTTTAGCCTTTATAAATAAAATCTAAGTTGTCTATGCACATCCAGGGTGTACAGCACCTTCTCACTTGAATTCTGGGAAGAAGGAAAGAAGGCAGGTAAATGAATGGATTGGTTGAGTGACAGGTCACTGACTACCTTGGTCATAAATGGATGGATGTTAATACCCTACTTTCCTTAGGCTGGCACTCCTCTTGGGACATTCAGTTTTGAGGACGGCACATAGATATGTTGCTTTTATGGCTGATGTATGAAAGCAGCCTATGTGCAACATACCATGCACCTTACAGTACTGAAAGACTTGTTTACTGGCCGATGTCGGGTGGTCTATGGTGGGGATATCCCTCATGTAAAGAATACTGCAACAGTGAAGAGGACATCCATTATTAAGGTAAGATTTTACACAATTATTCTTTCCTTCTCCACTGACCAGATGAATAGAAGGACATTGGCGAGGTTTACAGGAGACAGAAGAGGAGACAAATGGCTCACCAGATTCCTGACAAGCAGATGAATACTGAGCAAAGTTTAATGAGCCATTTTTGCTGTAAAGGTGCATCTCTTAAATTCCTTACACGTGTCTCTTAGATGTAACTGGCATAATAAAAATAATATACGCATTGAGTGTACTTGCTGCCAAGAAAAAAATTCCAACAGGCACTAGTGTAAAATGAAACCTGTGATGTTTTCAAGGAAAAAGAGATGGGATTAAACCTAAGAAGAAAGAATTTCTGACAGAAAAAAAAAATAAAAATAAAATATCAGAATATTTTTCCAAAAGGGAAATCAGAAGATGGAAAATAAAATTAATAAAATACAAATGTATTTACTTAGTTTAGCAAATGTTTAGACACTTTACCCGAAAGAAAAAAAAACAGCACATGACCATTTCTCAGCATCTATTAGAAGTATAGTAAAGCAGTGCTGGACAGACTAGGCACTGTGGTGTGATTTACTTAATGAGTGGTCCTAATGCCTCTGAAGACAGTTCTGTTGTACAGTGGATGGACATCCATTGAGCAGGTCAACACATACCAGACAAAATTTGTCAATAAAACACTTTAAAAGATAATGTGGTACTAAACTGAATAACAGTATGACTAATAGGTGAACACACCTTCTTAGCCGTGGCCTGTGTCCACCTCCCACACCTTTTTCAGTAAACCTATATAAGAACTACTTCAAAACATATGCCAGGAAAAGAAATATTTTGCTGGGAGAGATCTAGACTTAAACTGGTTTAGCCCAAACAGAGCCCATCTCATGATCCCAATTTTGTCAACCTCATCCAATTATCTTTGACACACTAGTGCCTAATCCAGGCACTCACAAACCAAGCATTTTGCTTTTCCTGATCTGTAGTACAGTCATATATCCTACTTCTAGATGTTTGGGTGTGGTCAATGTTGCAGTCATAACCTATAGTAATTTATATCACTGGCTGCGTTTGATATCCAAGCTGAGTTTCAGAGGTTAGCACCCTTCCTTCATGGTCAGGCTGACATCCTCTTACCTCAGATGTCTTCACATATCTGGCATACTGCAGACATCTGACAATGACATTTTTGGGTCTCTCTCTTGTCCCCACCAGCAGAGCAGAGCCATGCCTAAATCAGTGTATGCTAGTTTGGCTTGCCCTAGTGATGCAGTCTGTGGCATAGAGAATTAAAGCCTTCCATAGTGAAGTGAAAAAGCAGATGAGGGAAGAAGGTGTAAACAGGTACTCACACTGGCCCCATTTTCCCAATGTAGTAAATGGAAAGAAGGGAGAAAAACAGGACTGCAACAGCAGTTGCACTCAAATGTTGCAGTCATAACCTACAGGGAATATTCTCAAAGCTTGTACATTCTAGACGAGCACATCCGCTCACTATTCAGATAAATACTGGCTTTCAGGATACTAAGGTAAATCTGGTCCTTGCCCTTGGTATCTCATCCAGCCTGTAGTGTTTTGAAAAGGTGTAAATTGAAGACCACATGGATGCTTCTAGGATGTCCTGAGCACTAATCTCTTTTAGGAAGAGAGTGGCAACTGTAGTGTCCCTTCTTGAATTGGGCCTGGCTTTTTCTTGCTGGGCTTACCACTTATGGCAGAAGTTATTGCAGTGTGCTAGCCACTTAAAAAAGCTTGCTTTGTCACTGGCAGTACTTACTTATTGATGTCATTTTCTGAAAGATTTAATTCTAAGCACTGTCCTAATTGTCTATGCAAACCTAGAGATCTTTTGCCCTTATTCTGTGGATTACTGGCAGAAGAAACACAAAGCAGCAATGAAAGCATTAAGCCTACAACTGCATCCAAAACTTTGTTTGTGCCATCTTTTAGTAGAACTTTTGTTGCTATATTGGAAGAAGACTGGCAGTTGATTGGCTTTGCTCAGGGCTACTTCTGTAATGACGTTTGGCATAAAGGAAGTATTAATGCTCAAGGTCACCTTGTCTTTATGGGACTGTAAGTAAGGCTCCTTGATCTTGAGGGCTAGTACCTCAGACACCCATCTAGCAGAAGAGATAATACTGGGGAAATTATTTTCAAAGGGAGAATTTTTAGTGGTGAAGAAAGTACAGTTCTGTAAAATCTTACCATAACAGTAGATATTCTTCTCTTCACTGTTGCAGTATTCATAACTAAAGAGATCTTCTGCCAAGGATAGCCCAATGTCCGGCCAGTACACCAAAGCTTTTAGTACATAGAGGCACCATACATCACACATACACTCCCCATGCAAGGCATAGGGCATAAAGAAGACATTTTGACCCACACACTCATAACTGAAAAAGTCCCAGGAGAAACAGAATGTCCTTAGGGACAAGGAAGAACATGTGCATCCAGAAGAAGAAATGAGAAAAGAGCCCCCTTGGCCAGGAGGTCAAGAGAGAACAGGCTAGAACAGAGGGAGCAGGAGGGAGTGAGTACTGCAACAGTGAAGAAAAAGACATCTACTATTAAGGCAAGATTTTGCACAGCTGTACTATATCCTTTCATATCACTGCTGCAGTATTCATAACTGAATGGAGAGCACAAAATCTCAAGAGAAAACCTGAGAGGAGGACAGCACTGAAGGGCCCTCCAGAAACCCATGCAGGATAGCCCTGGCAAAGCCAGCTCTAGCCCTGAAAATAACAATGCTTAGTGAAGGTATGGCTAGTATTCTTTACTAAAGGGATTCCCTGCCAAGGGTAGCCCACCATCTGGCCAGTATACCAAAGCCTTAGGTTTTTATTGATATCGTATATCATACGTATGGTCCCTACTCAGGGTGTAGAGCATAAAGGTAACACACTGATGTACATACCTCAGAACTGAATAGCCCCAGGAGAAACCACAGTCCTAGGAAGTAGTGGAGCATGTGCATCCATAAGGAGAAAAGGAAGAGTAGTGCAGAAGGAAGAGGAGGGAGGAAGCGAATACTGCAACAGTGACCGAGAAGGACATCTACTGTTATGGTAAGATTTTACAGAATTGTACTATGTCCTGCCATATCACTGTGCATCGTTCTTTACTAAAGGGAGAGTACAAAAGCTCAAGAGGAAACTTGGAAGGAGGACGGCTCAGAAGAGCCCTCAATAATACCATGCAGGATAGCTCTGGCTCAGGATATGACGTCTAATTTATAATGCTTAGTTAAGTATGGACAGAGGTGCAAGCAGCAGCCTCAAGGATGGAACTGGAATCCAGTCCTTTGAAAAAAGGGCCAGAGGAAGCCACAGCCCTTGTTTAATGGGCCTTTACAGAGGCAGAAAGGCACTTCCCATGAGAGTAAGTGTTGCAACAGAGAAATACACTTGTGTACAAATGGAGTGGTATATGTTGCCATTTACTCCTTTCATTCAACGTACTAGGTAGGGAAAACAGAACTTGCATTGAAAAAACAATTACCAGCATACTTATGCCATCAAAAAAATGACATGAATAATGCTGTAAGCAAACACTCTTCTAATTGTCCAAAATGTATTAAACTTTTTTCTATTTTAGAAAAAGTGATAAAATAGAAAAGGGGTGGTAACTGGGAAGCATTTTTAGAGAACAGAGAACTTTACTGGCAACTGCTATTCGATGCTTCCTGCTTCCCAGGTTTAAATGAAAAAAATAGTTTTAGCAATGCCTTGATTTTTAGAGCTGACAGAATATGAATATTTTTTTCCCTTATAGTATTGAGCACACTAAACAATTTTAGATTTAACTGTTTTAGAATACATTGGACATAATAAGTGTTTGTTACACTGATATATAACCTACTGGTTTGAAGTCATTTATAGGCATGATTTTTCTTCAAGGAAATTAATTGCTTGTTTAGTTGAAAATATTTAAAGACAGGAAACTAGGTATCTCAAGATTCATATGATGTTCCTGAGTACATCTGGAATGAAAGCACTTAATATTTTATTAGTTTGTTTTACACACAATAAACGGCTTTTAGTTCCAAACATTCTTTTTGTTTTTTCTACTGGTCCTGGTGATACAGGGGAATTCTGCATCTTTTGGATTCTTGTTGAAGTGTGGAGTTTTGTATACTTGGTTTGTTTTTGCATTTACCGACATGTCACTATAGAGTGGGCAGTTATCTAAGACAATGCTATTGAAGTTTGCAATGCAGAAGTTGACCTAACCCTACTAATTCAGCTTTTAACTCAGTTTCCAACAAAATGGAATTCTTCTGTGGAGCCACTTCTAACTGCAATGCACACCTAGGAGGAACAAATTGTCTCTTACGGACGATTGAATTTTGAAAGGATGGAGGCTAGTACAGTGATTCCACATACTTATGCTCAGGTTTTGAGAATGGCAGACGCCAGATCACCTGGAAGTACGAATATTGTTACAAACAACACTGAATCCCTTAGCCACTGGTTCCAACAGGAAGTTACTTTGTGGTCCCTTGATAGTGCAGCCAGTAAGAGTAAAAATGAGTCTCTTAAGACAAAAATGTTTAAGTTTGAAAACCTATTAAAGAACTATAGAGGACTCCTACCTGATCATGCTTTTTAATGACTGCATTTTTAAGAAACAGGTTGCTAAGGGGCTCTGTTTATTTAAATTCCCAAACAGACAAATAGAAGGATCAATTTTACATGGGGGGCTGTTGGTGCATTTTGATTGCATGGTCTTTGACCTCATGCATGTTTTAATTATGTGCAGCAATAGATGTTTGTCTAAGTTAGAAGGTGATATACAGACACTGTAGGCTGATATAGGCAGAGACCTACAGTGTAGGCTGATATAGGCAGAGACCTATTGATGTTATGTTGTCCCACCTCGCCTTCATTCTTGCTGGTTGGGTTCAGAGCTAAAACTCGGCTCTGACTCTGCTGTACACCAAAGCTTGAGAGCTTCTACTGGCTCAAGGCTAAGTCCTATCCCATGGTGCTTAGCGGCTGTTCCCCAGATCTCGTTTGCTGCTTGAAGCTTCAGAATTGTCTTCACTGGCTCAGGGTGTAAAATTTTCATATTTTATACCTTAGTACTAGTAATCTTCTAAATTCTGTTTTAACCTATTAGTTTTATAGTAATAACCTTGTGCTTATTTTTTCTTTCAAACTTGGTAATTTGTTCCCTTTGCGGCTGTTTTTCTTTGGGCCTTGTCTTCCCTTCAAGAATTCGTTTTAGTTATAGGATTCTTGTCCCTTTCTCTTCCCCTCTCAGGAGTCTCCGTTTAAGTTAGAGGCATCTCTTCGGGTTGGAGGAGATAGTTTAACTTAGAGACTTCTCCTCCCTTTCCTCCTCTTCTCTTAAAAAAAAAAAAAAAAAAAAAACACCTTCCTGTCTTACTACCTTTCCATTACCATTACTGTGTTAAGTCTTATAATTTTGTTTATCGGCTATAGTGTGTTTTCCTTATAGTTAGATATGTCGAAAGAACCAGCTAAGGAACATAAATGAGGATTTAAAAAGTGCGATTCCTGCACTCAAAAAAGGTCCATGACTAACGGACACACTAGTTGTGTGTCCTGTCTCAGACCAGTCCATCTCAAAGATTCCTGCTCTATCTGCCATAGTTTTAGCACCAGAGTCTTACAGGAGAGGAGAAACAAGCTTATTGAAAGTGGATGAAGGCAATCAGACTTCCAAATTGGATACTTCTAAAAAGGCTGCTTCATCGGCTCCGGTGTCTGAGCTGACCAGCAGCATCAAAGTTGCTACTTCCTTGGCTCCAAAAGTTGTCAAGCCCGAAAAACATAGTTCTGACTCAGTTCCATCTGCTTTATCGGAACTGTTGCAGAGCCGAAAAAGGAGTCGGTCACCAGCCTTGGAGCCTGTTCGCTCAGTGCCACAATCTCCTTTATTACAGTCGGTGACAGGTAGCCAGAAATCATCGAGTCATTCCTCTGGATCCTCCAGGCTATCGCACGATGATGTGGAGCAGGTAGTGAAGAGGTTGCTTTGGACCCGGGCACTAGCAGAAATTCTCTCAAGCCCAACCCATCGGATCGTGGAGCCGACAACGGTACCCCCAATTAAGCCTGTTCCTCCTCTGACTCGAACAAGTTTGGAGCCAGAGAGTATGGAAGTCGTTGTGCTGGAACCTGCTGGAACCACCAGAGCCAGCAATCACTATTGATATCTTGGGTCCAATGTCTGGTCCGGTTTCCTCGATGCTGTCATCCATCGAGGGACCTGGGGGCCAACACTTCCTGGTTGGCTCCGGGGGAAGAGTCAAGTTGGACCCTTGTCAGAACCGGCTCTCCCACTCGGCACCTTGACTCAGGTGAGTTTGGCTCCCACATCAGCCTCAGAGCCACCCTGATTGGTGCTGCGGAGATCTCCTGGCCTCTCGGGGCCGGAGTCTCTCTTGGCCCAGGACCGCAGTGGCTTTGAGGTGATGCAGTGTGGACTCTCCACTGAGTCTGCTCCACCTTTGGCTCCAGCCTCTCTTCCTCCTAAGGGACCAGTGTCCACCTCTTCATTATCTCTCCATCACCCACAGAGTAGAGAGCCAGTGCCCCAGGAAGTCACAATGGGTGGATACTCCTCTTCCGATACCACCCCGGAGCATCCCCCCCCCGAGGAGGTTCCTCAGAAGAGACAGTATAAGAGGAAGCACATAGACTTCCCTGAGTCTGTCACTTCTGATACTGACTTAGAAGATTCAGAAGGGTCCCCACAGTCACCCTCTGAGGATGTCTCTCTTTCAGACATCTTGGAGATCCTTAAGCAGAGGGGTGGCTGGAAGTCCCTTCCCCCTTCTGAAGATGAGTCAGTATACCTGGAAGCATTTGGCTCTCACCCCTCCACCTCTTGTGTGTCCCACTCATGGGTTTGGTGAGTTGAAAGGTGTGGGACTCTCCGGACTCAGTGGACCCTGTTCCGAGGAGACCTAATAAATCCATTACAGCCCTGGAAGATAGACAATATTTAACAAAACGGGTTCCTGTAGATGCAATGGTGGTGGCAGCGGCCACAAAGAAGGAGTTAGCTGAAACTTCTGTATCTGTCCATCCACTGAACAAGGATTCTCGTACGATGGACAGATATGGGAAGCATATGTTCTCCTCAGTGGCCTTTACCTTTTGGTCACTGAATTATTTGTCACATTTCATGCAACTTCAGAGGGATCTCCTAAAAGAGCTAGAAGTTACCCTACAAGGTGCTACAGCCCAAGACTTATCTAATAAGGTTAATTCCCAGCTTGCAACCTTAACCTCCATCTCTAACTCCTCCATGTGCCTCATATCCTATGCAGCCAATGCAGCAAGCAGGCACAGGAATAGCTCTTTGTAGACATTCCTGGATGCGCCTTTGTGAGTTTGCCGAACCCTTCCTATCTTTCTTTATTGACACTCCCTTTGATAGCTCACCATTGTTTGGGCCAAAAGTGAAAAACTCTCACCAGGAGCCAACAGGATGGGGTAAGACTCTGTCTGCCATTGGAGTCCATTTTTCCGCCTCTATCAGACCTTATCCTAAAGGTCAAAACAGCAGAAAAATGAGGTTCCGTAAGTCCAAAGGAGCCTTATCTGACACTCATGGTGATCCTTCCCCCAGGGCCAGAGGGGGAAATAACAGAAGATGCCACCCATGCAGTAGAGGTGGTCCACATAACCATGGCGACAGAGATACGTTCTCTGGTAGGCCCTTCCAGCGCTCCTGAAAGGATGCCCACCTGTCTACCTCTGGAGGCAGTCAGGGGGAGATTATCGCTGTACCCAGAAGCCTGGCTAAATCTGACTCAAAACAAATGGGTACAGTACATTATATCCAGGGGTTACAACATTCCTTTTCACTGTCCACCTCATCCGTCAAAGTTTATCCCAGACATTCCACCCGGTCAAAGGGATCAAGCAACACTAGAAATTCAAATGTTGCTATAAAAAAAAAAGAGTAATCCAAGAAGTCCCCGCAGATCAACTAGGATCCGGAATTTACTCAAGGTTCTTTTTAGTTCCAAAAAAGACAGGGGGCTGGAGACCCATACTGGATCTCAGCAGACTAAACAAGTGCTCATTAGATCATCAGGATGCGTACTACCACATAAAGATGGACAGGCAAGCAAGAAAATTTCTACATTTCTGGCTGGGAGCCAGACATTACCATTTCAGAGCTCTGCCCTTTGAACTCACCAGAGCCCCCAGGGTGTTTATCAAATGCATGGCAGTAGTCACGGCTCATCTGAGACGTCAGGGATTCCGGGTGTTTCCATACTTAGACGACTGGCTCCTGCCACCACCAAGCAGCTACTAATCAAAGCAAGAGACTACACCATCCATCTCTTCTCAAAACTAGGCGTTACTATAAATGCAGAAAAGTCTGCCTCATTGCCATCACAGCGTATTACCTTCATTGATGCAGATTTAAATACAAATGACATGCTGGCAAAACTTCCTCAAGAAACAATCCAAACGTTACGCAGTCAAGTGTTTACCTTACTTGACAAGAAAAAGTACAGGCAAGACTTGTCCTCAAAGTCCTAGGCTCTATGGCAGCGACGATAACACTACTTCCCCTGGTACGACTTTACATGCGAATATTGTAGTGGCTACTCTTTGCTCAATCATCCATACAGGAGTTACCTGTGTCTCACGAGATCCTCATAACACACTCCTGGAAGAAGGACCTATTTGGTAGGTTCAGTCCACTTAGGTAACAATGGCAGACCATTTGTACTTCCCCAACCTGTTGCTACAGTAACCACGGACGCATCCCAAATAGGGTGAGGAGGCATTATCTGGGACAGATGGTACCATTTGCATATCATGTCCTAGAGATGGGGGCAGTGCTTCTGGCATTGCAAGCATTTCAGAACTCTCTTCCCATGGGGACTATTGCAATTCAGTCAGACAATATGTCGGTGGTATGGTACATCAACAAATGGGGGGGGACCAGATCCTACCCCCTATGTCAAGAGGACCAGAGAGTTTGGCAATGAGTGATATCTTAACGCTTTCTGACAGCAATGCACATCCCAGGGAAATCAAGCGTTACAGCAGACAGGCTAAGCAGAGCGATTCTCATGCCTCATGAGTGGTCCTTCAATCAGGAAGTTGTAAATTGAATTTTTCGCAAATGGGGCCAGCCTTGCTGCGACCTTTTTGCCACTCCCTTCAATACCAAATGCAGCAACTACTTTGCCTTAATCTCTCCTCCGGGAGAGTCACCGAGGAAGGCACTTGTTCATGATTGGTCCCTGGGACTTTTTTATACTTTCCCCCTTTTCCCTTGATTCCAAAGATTATCCAGAAAGCAAAGTTGTTGAGTCACAGGTTAATTTTCATTGCGCCATACTGGCCTCATTAGATTTGATTCCTCTTTCTTTAGCCCCACTTTCAGGAGGACCCATGGATCCTGGACCCAGTGCCGGATCCTTTGACGCATCAGTCAGGAACGCTCCACCCTGCCCTCCACAGCCTGGCTTCTCCACTTCTAATCTTAGTCAGGCTTCTGGAATTATCCCCTGCAGTTTATCACATTCTAGTCTCCTCACACAAGCAGATGACAAGGAAACTTTATGCAAGCAAATGGAAGAGGTTGCCTTGTTGGGCTAACAAAAAACATATAGATCCCTTTACAGCATCTATACCTGCAATTCATTGTCGCCTCACAGTAAGACGCTGTCCGGTTCAATTCACAGCTAGATCGTCTTCTGCGTGGAGACATGCGTGAATGTACGTACCTTCGTTGAAGGCTGGTAACTCGGCACGTAAAAATCAACTACCAATTAGCAGACCGGAGTTCTGCTGTGGCGACCCCTAACCGGGAAAAGCCGAAAGACACAAACTTTTAATCAAGGAGCAGCGGCAGCCACTATTAGAGTTCAATTAGCTGCTATTTCTAATTATCATGTGGGAGACTTCAGATCTAGTGTAATGTCCCATAGACTATGCAAAGCTTTCCTCAAGGGTACTTTTCTGTTAAGATCACCTTTCAGATAAAGTACAGTTTTGTACCTACCATAAATGTAGATGTCCGAGAGGTATGCATCTGCAGTCCTAACATATGGGTTGTCCTGCCTCAGGCAGCCATTCGGTCGGCCGGATTCCAAAGTCTGGGTCTGGCCTCGGCTGATGTCGCACTTCACCCAACGTCATAGCTGCTGTCAATTGGGTATAAAGGCATCAGCCGATGCCATTTTCCTCAGTGTTTCTTGCCCCAGATGCCAGGTGCCCTCTAGGAAGGCTAAATTTGGATAAATGCAAATGATTCCAAACAGTAGAGAGCAAACAAAAATAAACATGCATATACATATATACAAACAAATACACCATAATAGATTCCCCCAGCTAGCTACAAGATGGGCAAATACCCTAGGAGTACCACAGAGGGGAAGGAGGGTGGGTAATCCTGACTGCAGATGCATACCTCTCGGACATCTACATTTATGGTAGGTACAAAACTGTACTATGTCCTTCAAGGATGCATCTGCAGTCCTAACATATGGGTAGAATACCATAGCCAAACTGAGGGAGGAGGCACTAAGATGATTATGGTGTAGTTAAGATCCCTTGCAAAACAGCAGTTGCAAAACCTGCCCGGGATCTGGAGTATAAAGGTAGATTATAATGCTTGGCAAATGTATGCACGGAGCTCCAAGTAGCAGCCTCTAAAATGTCTTTGGTAGCCACCCCTCTAAGAAAGCTGTAGTAGTGGCTGTAGCCCTTGTGGAGTGAGGTCTGATGTTTTCTGGAGTTGTCTTTCCATGAAAAGAGTAACAAAATCTAATGCAATTTCCTATCCATTTTGAGATGGTCTGTTTTGAAATTGCTTTTCCTTCCATTCCTGTTGCATATGCTACCAGAAGCTGGTCAGTTTTTCTATTGTTCCTGGTTCTGTCCAGATAGTAGCGCAATTGCCTGTGCACATCCAAGGTATGTAGTAGTCTTTCCCCCCTGTTCTGTGGGTTGGGGAAGAATGTTGGTAGGTGGATTGCTTGGTTCAATGATACCCTGGAGACTACGTTTGGCATAAAAGTAGGGTTAGTTCTCAAGGACACTCTATCCTGATGGAAGATAAGGAAGGGCTGTATTGCCATTAAAGCCTGTAATTCAGAAACCCTTCTTGCTGAAGTGATTGCAAGCAGGAAAGCAGTTTTCCAAGATAAGAACTGTAATTCTGCTGTTGCTGCTGGTTCAAAAGGGGGAAGTGTTAACTTCTCCAGTACAAAGTTTAGGTCCCATGTAGGCAAAGGTGGCTTCCTCGGAGGCTTTACATTTGTAATTCCTCTCAGAAACTGCCTGAGTAGAGGATGTGGGAAGACTGGAGGATCCATGTTGTATTCTGCTGAAATTGCTGATGCATGAATCTTAATGGAGGAGTAAGACAAGCCATTGTGGAAAAGTTCTGCTAAATATTCCATGATGTTAGCTATGTTTGCTAATGATACATTTTCTCCTCTTGCTGCACTCCAAATGAGGTATCTTTTCCATTTGGCTGAATAAGTTTTCCTCGTGGAGGGTCTGCGAGCCTCCAGGATAATGTCTTTAACCCTCTGAGATAAATCTGGGTTACTTTGTTTTATGTAATATTCCAGCAGCTAGCTGCAGAGTTTTCAAGATTGGATGCAGGATCTTGAAGTTGTTCTGTGTTAGCAGTGAAGGGACTAGAGGTAGAGGCCATGCGTGTGCCCGAGACATACTCCTCAGTAGCGGGTACCAATGCTGCCTCGGCCAGTCTGGAGCTATCAGGATGATCCTTGGGTGATCTTCTTTGATCTTCAGTAGCACTTTGTACATCAAAGGAAGAGGTGGGAATGCATATGCTGTCAGGTTTTCCCAACTGAAGGATAGGGAGTCCACCTTCCAAGCAAGAGGGTGGTATGTCCTTGTGCAGAATTTCCTCAATTGGTGGTTGTGTGGGGATGCGAACAGGTCTATTTCTGGTAGCCCCCATTTCTTTGGTATGGTTTTGAAGATGTCTGGATGCAGCATCCATTCGTGGGCATCCGTGGTAGTTCTGCTTAAGGTGTCTGCTAATATATTTTCTTTTCCTGGCACAAATATGGCCTGGAGCTGAATGTTGAGGTTCAGGGCCACACTCCATAGGTCCATTGCCATCCGGCATAGAGGATATGAGTGTGTGCCTCCCTGTTTGTTGATATACCACATGACTGTGGTGTTGTCCGTCCTTATCAGCAAATGACCCTGTTGAAGAAACGGTCTGAATGTCTGAATTGCCTGTTTCACTGCCAGCATCTCTTTTTGATTTATGTGTAGGTTCAGCTGGTCTTGTGTCTATAGGCCTTGTATACACTTGTCCACCATGTGTGCCCCCCATCCGAGGTCTGAGGCGTCCGTGGTGATAGTCTGACTTGGGTGAGGCTTGTGGAAAGGTAGTCCTCTGTTCAACTGACAGGCCTGAGCCCACCACATGAATTCTTGCTTCAGGCATGGAATTATTGGAATTTGGGTTTCTAGGCTGTGCTTGTGCTGAGACCATAAATTCCTTAGGTACCATTGCAACTTCCTCATATGTAGTCTGGCATGTGGAATCAATATTATGCAGGATGCCATGTACCCCAGGGCTTGCAGGACTTTTCTTGCTGTAAGCTGGTTCTGCGTTGTTAATGCCATGAAATAGAGTGGTAGTTGCTTTTGCTTTTCTGCTGTGAGAAATGCCATTTGATTTGATGTGTCCAGTTCTGCACCCAAGAATGTTATCCTTTGGGATGGTACCAGCCTTGACTTTTTTATGTTGACTGTGTATCCCAGGGATTGCAGTAGGTGAATGACCTTTTCCAAATCTTTTGTTAATTTGATCTTGTTGTCCGCTTGTATCAGGCAGTCGTCCAGGTATGGATAAATTTGAATTCCCTGAAGCCTGCAATGAGCAATTACTGATGCCAGGCATTTCGTGAATACTCTGGGCACAGTAGATAAGCCAAAGGGCAATGCTCAGAATTGATAATGCTCTGATCCTGCAAGAAATCTGAGGTATCTTCTGCAATCTGGTCATATAGGGACGTGCAGGTATGCCTCCTTGAGATCTAGAGTCACCAGCCAAGACTCCTTGCCCAGCATGGGAAGAAGTTGCTGTAGGGTCAGCATTTTGAATTTTGGAACAATGAGATATGTGTTCAGAGCGGACAGGTCGAGAATAGGCCTCCATTGGTTTTCTTTTCTTGGTACCAGGAAAAGTCTGGAGTAAAATCTTTGTCCTTGTTCCATAGACGGTACCTTTTCTATAGCTCTCATCCTTAGTAAGTGGTTGATTTGTTCTAGAGCGTTTGTTTTTTGGTTTGGTGGCAGGTTTGGCATTCCTCTCTTTCTTGGTAAAGTATGGAAGTGGAACCTGTAGCCTTTGTCTATTGTCTGTAAAATCCATTTGTCTCCTGTAATGCAATGCCAGTTTACTGAAAATAAGGCTAGCTTTCCGCCCAAGGGTGCTTCCAGTTGTTCCCTGGTAGGCGGTATCAGAGCCAAGTCATTGTGACTGTCCTGTGGAAGTGGTAGTAGCTGGATCTGTGGCAGCACTTCTCTGGTTGTTAGGCTGCCACTGACGTCCCCTGTAGGCACCTCTGGATTGACCTCTTCCTCTTGGGCGCCTATTTCTGCCTGTCTGTGCTCTGGAGGTGTCTGGAAAGGACCAATTCTTCGAAGGCCAATTTCTACTAAACCTCGGAGGCTGGACCTGTAAGAAATCCTTGACTGTTTGAACAGATTTTGCTTTTTCTTCCACCTTCTTTAACACTTGCTGTGCAGGGGAGCCAAACAAACTTTGTTTCTCCATGGGAGCATCTAGGAGCTTGGACTTAACATGGTCTGGTAAGGATTGCTCTTTTAACCATGCATGCCTTCTGATCACTGTACCAGTCATAGCTGATCTAAAGGAAGCCTCCAGTGCATCATAGCCGCATTTTAAGGAGTGGTTACTGACCTGCTGAGTGATATGTACCAAATCCTGAAGTGACTTATGGTCTATAGGATCAGGAGAAGACAGTTTTTTATTTAGCTGATCTAACAGAAATTCCTGATACTGAATCATGTGGAATTGACAGTTTAAGGCCCTAGCCGAAAGAGTAGCAGAAGTATAAACTTTTTTACCCCATCTCTCTAATGCTCTAGATTCTCTTTCAGAGGGGAGGGGGTTTTTGGCAGCTGCTACAGCTTTGGGGCCCTGTGAAATGGTTTCAGGATCTGCAATAGGAGCCTTATACAAGTGATAGTGTGTGTCCGGGACCCTGTAGTATCTGTCGGGTTTAGCAGGGGCCGGGGGAAGAGAGTCAGGGGCAGTACAAGCATCATTAAATGCATCATCTACAACTGTTAGTACTGGAGGAATGGCTAAAGGCCTGTGCTGTGGTAAATGTAAAAAGGTCCTTAGCCTTTTCCTTGAATCTGAAAAATCCTGGCCCTGCCATTGAAATTGCTCTCTTATAGCATGCAAGGTTTCCCCAAAAGAAAATTCCTCAGGAGGAGAGGCAGAAGGAATGGAGTCTTCTGCATCAGAGTCCTCATATGGAGAATAAGGGCCTTCTGGAGGATTTGAGTTTTCTGAATCATCCGAGGAATAATCTGTTGAAACAGGCTCAGGGGGCTCTGCTCTAGGCCTCTTCTCTGGAGGGGGATGAGAGGCCCTGTCAGGGTGGGGTTGGGATCCCCTGATCAAAGAAATGAGATCCTCTGCCAGGCTGAGCATTTGTGAGCTAGAGGTAGGCCTGTGTGAGGGGGTTTTAGTAGGCAAGGCCTTAGAAGATTTAGCTGCTTTAGCCCTAGAAAAAGCCTTGATAGACATAGATGCAGGGGGCCGAGCAGCTCCACGTGCAGGAGTCGATATGTCTAAAGGAATAGTATCTGATAAATCCTGAGAACCTGCAACTGCAGGTGGAATTTCAGTAGCAGATTCAGCCATGCTGAGTGAGGCCTCGGCTGTAGTAGGCATGCTTTCGGCTGAAGGAAGAACCGTGGACTCGGTTTCAGCCGAAACCGAGACACTCGTGGTTGGCTTAACCGTGGTTTCAGCCGAAACCGCGGACCGCGAGTGTCGGTCCTTTTCCTTACGCTTTTTAGCTAATTGTGAAGTCGGAGTCTCCAACGGCATGTTGTAAGCAAAAGCGGGGCCGAAAAACTCCTCTGCAAACTCCGACCGACGCCTAAGTGTCCGTCGGTTGAAGGAAGCGCAGGCTAAACAAGCTGCTACGTCGTGGTCTGGGCCTAAGCAAGGAAGGCAGTAAGAGTGGAAATCCTTATGAGGTATTTGTTTCCCACAAGTTAAACAGTTATTTACTTTTTCTGACATTGGCTGAGGCAAGAAAGAGTCCCCAACGGGGTACTTAGCTTTTTAGAAGTCTTCGGTAGTAGTAATCTCTGGTTCTGACCGACCGGCACTTGCGAACAGCTTCTGCTTCGGGCACCGCGCGGCAAGAAAGACTGAGGAAAATGGCGTCGGCTGATGCCTTTATACCCAATTGACAGCAGCTATGACGTCGGGTGAAGTGCGACATCAGCCGAGGCCAGACCCAGACTTTGGAATCCGGCCGACCGAAGGGCTGCCTGAGGCAGGACAACCCATATGTTAGGACTGCAAATGCATCCTTGAAGGACATCCTCCTCTTCCTTGGGACCTTAATCTAGTATTATCATTTTTGATCATGCCTCCTTTCGAATCAGCATAATCTTGTTTATTAAAATTTTTATCTTGGAAAACACACTTCCTGACAGCAATTACTTCAGCCAGGAGAGTATCAAGAGTTGCAAGCCTCGTCTATCCGTCCACACTATTTGATCTTCCACAAAGATAGAGTCGCCCTCAGAACAAATCCTTCCTTGTTACAGAAAGTTTGTTCTCAATCAAATTTAAACCAAATTATAGAATTACCAGTGTTTTTTCCTAACTATGGCAACAAGGCAGAGTATAAACTCCAACTGGATGTACATAGACAGTTGCACTTTTACTTGCATAGGACCAAAGAAGTCAGAGCAATTGTTTGTCTCCTATTCAGAAAATAAAAAAGGTTTGGCAATTTCAAAAGTTACCTTGTCCAAATGGCTTACTGACACCATCACCTATGTCTATGATTCCCACAATAAAGAACCACCAGGAAAAGTTAAAGGGCATTCAACTAGAGCGGTATCTGCCTCCATTGCCTTTCAATCCAGACTTCCATTGGATTCAATTTGTGCTGCCATTACATGGGTTGATCCTCATACCTTTATTAATCATTACAAAGTAGTTGTGGCCTCCCAGAACAGGGCATCCTTTGGTTCCACTGTCCTGAAGAGCTTATTCCCTTGAGCCACCCAAGAAAAAGGTGCTGAGGACTCTGTCCCAACCAGCAAGAATGAAGGCGAGATGGGACAACATAACAAAGAATTTATCTACTCACCATAACATTCCATGTTTGCTGTCCAGTATCTTGCCTTCAGTCTTGCATCCCTCCCAGCCATCCCCCTCCTGGAGGATCTAGAGGGAATTTCTCAAAAATTGGCAGATAAGGTCCAATTCCCTTCTTGTTAACTTTATGACAATATGATTTACATATCTTTTTGGATAGTTTCTGGATAGGCTCTGAACCCAACCAGCAAGACTGAAGGCGAGATACTGGACAACAAACATGGAACGTTATGGTGAGTACATAACTTCTTTTTTGATCATTATCGAGATTTATACAAGAAACTTTTTCGCAACACTGACCAATATTGCATTTTAATTAAAAAGAAAAGGGGAAACAAACTGAAATGAGATGAATTGGAATATAAAGAAAAAACAGCATACCCCATTCTGGGGGGGGGGGGGTGTCAGGAAGTCCAATGTACATCGGTCAGTTGTTCAAGAGGTGGTTTCAGACAGTGAACAAATTGGACAATAATGCTTTTTTAGCAGAGGAGCAATCAGTGAATAGGTCATTGAGGTTAATGGAAAAGAGAAACTGACAGCACGAACATCTGATGGTTCACCACACCTAATTTTCTATGAATGATAAAGTTTATTGGAATCCCCCAACCAAGCTGAAAGGCAAATGGAAGAGATAATGTTTTCACTACTTGATTCAGAAATGAGTACTACAGACATTTTCAATTTTAAAGGGTTTAAGATTACACCTCTATATAGTGAACTTTTTTTGAAAGGTTTTACATTAATACTGGCAAGACGATTGGAACTGGCGGACATTTTGGTAGAACTCAAACTATTTACAAGAAATATTAATTTTAAAATACTGTTTGATAATAAAAATTCACCTATGGAAGGATTTTCTAGTTTGTGTAGAAATAGTACTTTTAACCCCCCTTTAAATTCTTCAGCTGAACTGTTTGAAAAAAAAAATGTGAAAACGATATAACAGCATGGTATAAGTTGCATTCTAAAACACCAACTTACAATTCATCAAAGGAAGAAGATGCATTACTTAAGAACTTGAATACGAACAAAAATATAAGAATTATGAAACCCGTTGTGGGGGTTGTAATTATGAATAATTTTATTTGCAAAAGTGTTGGAATATCTACACAACAGTAACTATTTTTGCACAACATCTAAAACTGAAGTTAACACATCACATTCTAAAATTAATTCTTGAGTAAATGATATCCAGTTGGATTACCAGATACCAAGTAAAACTGGATTTTCTGAAGGTAAAAAAAACAAAAACAATTGTCCCCTCCATATTTTGTATTCCAAAAGTACATAAGGGGATTCATAATCCACCACTGAGACCAACAGTGGCAGCTGGGGACTCCATGACTGAACCCATAGCTAAACACCTGTATTCAAAATTTAAAAAATTCTTCCATGGAGAAGATTATGTTTTAATTGATTCTTGGCATTTTTAAAAGCTAATAGGAAAGGGGAATTATGTTGGTGATTAAATATTTGCTGGAGCTGATGTGAAAAAGTTTTGTACTTATTCCATCTGTGTTGTCAATCTTCATTTATCCTTGGCATATGGGTCCGGTTCCGAGCATCTGAACCGACTTGACCATTACTACAGCCCATGAGAACCAAAATCTCTCAAGCCAAGTCCTACCTAGAATGCTCCTCTCCAATTTACCTAAGATCGAGGAGCGGATAAGGGGTCAATGTTATTATCATGAGCCCAGTAGGAAAATCCCTTCCATTTACTTTTGTAGAGTTTTCTAGTGGAGGGTTGTGGAGGCCAAAAGAATCTTATAAACTGGGGAAGACAGAGAATTATGCCTGGCAATTAATAGAACTGGAGAAGCTAAGCCATGAGCTTGAGGTTCTGAAGGTTTGGGTGAACTAAATTCTCTGGATGGGATAGGAGATCTGGATCTGAGTCCAAAGTCCACTGTCGCTGAATCAGATAAGGCCAAAGAAAGGAGAACCAAATTTGTAAAGGCCAGAAGGAAGCAATGAGGATTACTTTGCTCTTCAACCGGATTGCTTTCTTTAGAAATTGAAGAATTAATGGAAATGGGGGAGAAGCCATACAGATGTCCGGAGGGCCAATTGTGTAGGAGAGTGTCTCTCAGGGATTCCCCCAAAGGGGGGATCAGGGCAAAGTAGCTGCTGCACTTGTTGTTCAGGGGTTGATGCAAATAGGTTGCAGCAATGCTGGCCCCAGTTACGAAGAATCTTTTCTGCCACTTTGGGATTGAAAGGCCACTCATGAGGCAGGATAATGCATCTTCTTAGTTTGTCTGCTATCACATTTTAACTCCCCAGAATATGCATTGGTATCAGAAAGCAGTTGGAAGTGATTGCCCACTGCCAGACTCAGAGTTTCTCAACAAAGGGGGTATGCCTTGGTTTCTCCCTGTTTGTTGATGTACCAAACTGCCCACATATTGTCTGTTTAAAATGCTGTTGTTCCTGAGGGAAGAGCAGTTTGAAAGGCCTGCAACGCTAAAAACACTGCCATCAGCTTCAGAACATTGATATGCAAGTTGGCCTCTATGAGAGACCAAGTGTCTTGGACAGTCTTGCCCAGATAATGCCCCCTTCCTACCCCATCTTGGAAGCATCTGTGGTCAATACGGCTTGGGGTTCAGATGGGGCAAAGGGATGGCCCAAGAGAATTTCTTCTGAATGAATTCACCAAGCTAGGTCTTTCTTTAATTGTTTGGTAATCAAGATCTGATCTGATATTGGTTGATGCAGTATGGACCACTGGGTTGCTAGAAGCCACCGAAGAATTCTCATATGAAATCTTGTTAATTGAACTAATGTTATGGCTGCCACCATAGACCCTAAGGTTTGGAAGACTAGTTGTGTGGTTACTCTCTTGTTTCTTACAATTCTCTTCACTTGGGTCCTGATCTTTTGCAATCTTAAATAAGGGAGGGAAGCTGTGCATGACTTGGTGTTTAGTATCACTCTTATGAACTCTAAAAAGTTTAGGTAGGCGTCAATTGTGATTTTTTCATAATTTACAGTGATCCCTAAGTTCACGCAGGTCTGGAAGACATATTCTTTTGTTTGTTCTAGAAGATGCCTGGTGGGAGTGGTAATGAGCCAGTTGTCTAAATACAAAAACACATGGAATCTTTGCAGCCTTAAATGAGTTGCTACTACTACCATGCATTTGGTGGACACCCTGGGGTTGTGGTGAGGCCAAAGGGCAGAGCTTTGAACTGATAATGACTGGCTCCTAGCAGGAAGCAGAGAAATCTCCTGGAGTGCTTGCTCATTTGTGTGTGATAATACGCATCCTGGAGATCTATAGATTACATCCAATTGTCTTTCCCTAGAAACAGGAAAATAGACTGAACCATGACCATCCAGAAATTTGCCTGTTGAGCTGACTTGTTCAAAAAATTTACATCCAAAATAGGTCTCCAGTCCCATTTTCTTTGGCACTAAAAAGAATCTTGAGTAAATCCTGGATTTTATCTGGTCTGGTGCGAACTCTTGGATGACTCTTTTTTTCTATCAGTTTTTGAATTTCTGATGCTGCTGGTTTCCTCTGACTGGGTGGAACATCAGAGATTTTGTTGGAATTGTTTGGAAGAGAAAGGAAGGGTACGGTGTATCCTCTGGTTATAATCCTTTGCACCCAAACATCCAAAGTTATCTGGAGCCATGCGTGTTGGTGCAAGGACTGCTTCCGCAACCTGGCCTCCTTTCAGGATCGCTGGTAGGGTTTGCCTGGAAGAGAGTCTCTGGAACCCTGATTTTGTAGGCCACCTCTGCCATGTGGACAATGTCTTCTGTTAAAGCTTCCGCTTCTGCCCCTGGGAGAGCCACTGCCACGTGTGTCCTGAAACGGCCCTTGGGGCTTTTTAAACCACATTTTCCCACTCCTCTGGTTCCTGCAGTAGAACCTTTGAGGGGTAGAAAAATATATGCCCACTGCAGGAAGGGTCTTCTCATCTTTCCCACACATGGACAAAGTTTCTTGAACTTTAGGGCCAAAAAGGGATGATCCATCAAAGGGTACATTGATGAATGAAGACTTGAATGGCTCCGCAAATTCGCACATCCAGGCATGTCTCTTTATGGCTATGCCTGATCCTGCTGCTCTAGTCATCCCTTTAGCTGCATGTGCTATGAGCCTCATGGATGACTTTGAAATGGATTCCAGGGTGGCTAATGGAGAAGCCAACCTTATATTTGACCTCTTCAGATAAGGCTTCTGCAAGGTTACCTGATAACTCTTTAATCAGATACCTTTGAAGTCTGGTGAGGTGTGCCATAAAACTCAAAGACCATAAAAGCAAAGGTCAATGAAGCATAAACCAGCTTGCCAAACCTATCCATCATCTGAGACTCTCTATTAGGAGGGTGGATATTGGAAATTTCATCTGCCAGTTCCTTTTTAGTGGCTTCCGCTACCACCATGCCATCTACCGCCAATTCCTTTACCCAAAACTGATGGTTCTCAGGTGCAGTTAATATTTTATCTGGCTTCTTGGGGATGGGTTCCGTGGTGTAAGGAGCCTTCCACATCCACTGCAGGATCAACTTAATGAGCTCATCAGTGGGTGGAGTTACCCAAGAGGTTGATGATTGAACACCAAAAGCCTGCAGGTACACTGACTCCTCCAAAGAAATCATGTGACATCATTAAGTAAGAGTATTTAAGGGTTGGGTTTATAGTGCAATGTGTTCTGATGAAGTCTCTTGAAGGAGAAGAAAGTGCTTAACCGTTATAAAATAAAGTTTGGAATTTTACTTGCAACAATTTCCTTGTCTCACCTGATTTGGTGCTGTGAGCTGTTGTGGTTTGAAGGTTCTAAAGTTTTTATTCTTGGTGGCGTTGGTCCTCCAAAGAGGGCTTTGGGGATGCCCAGCCACACTTCTGTTTAAGGATCTCAAGGATGCCTCCAATGGAAACATCTTCTGGGGTGACCTTGGGGAGCCCTCATCTTCATCAAAATCTGTGTCCTCGGTGATGGATTCCTCCAGGGAATATAGGTGTTTCCTCTTACACTTCCTCTTGTAATGGACCTCCTCAGTGGGATGATCTAGGGAGGTATCAGAAGAGGATAAACCCTGAATAAGTGATTCCTGCAGTTTTGGTGCTTGCTGTCCAGGTGTTGGGATTGATTGAAGCTCTGGATGAGGGGAAGGATTGAAGAACTCCTCCCACAGGGTAGGAGCCAACTGGATACACACAGTGGACAGGGCCCTCTCCATGGCCTGGAAAGCTGGTCCCCCCAAAGAGGGAAGGGGCTTGGAAACGAGAAAGACTGCCTGGGAAAGATGGTCCCTCTCCGTTCTGAAGAAGATACCCCCAAAGCCAAAGGTGGGGTAGAGCTAACGCGTTTGTATTACATTATCGACTGATGAAAAGAGCGAACGCTCTTTCATCGAACCGATAATGCAAAACTCCTAAACAGTGAAGACACGGAACAGCGAATTTTGCTGCGCCACAAATAAAAACACCTTAAAACACAAAACGAGTGGGGGGCTGTGCCCCCCACCCCCCTACTTAAATATACCAACTCTGAGATCGCACCATAGTGGAGGAAATGGCAAAGTCCCGAAGACATGGCCCACCATTTTTTTCCCCTGGGAAAAAAAAACGATGTTCCATGTCTTCTCTGTTTAGTTCTTTCGAAATTATCGGTTCGATGAAAGAGAGTTTGCTGTTTTCATCAGCCGATAATGTAATATAGACCTGATCTAACAAGTGCTGAAACCCCAAGGTGCAGAGACAGTTCCAAAAAAGCTGGCATCTAGCCCTGCATCCTGAAACCAACAGCCCAGCCACAACCCCGAGAGTCCTCAGGATAAAAAACAGCCAAAGAACTCAGGATAGGAATTGGAACCAGAGATGAAGATCTCATCAGAACTGAAACAGTCAGCATCAGGAAAATTGAAGCCAGGATCTCTAAGGCCTCAGAGGAGGAAGACTAGGTGGAGTTGCAAGAGGAAGGGTTCCGGATCCAGAAGGGGCTGGAAACCAAGGACATACCTGAAAGTCCCCTCACTGGCAAAGAGGTGATCCACCAACCTCAACACATCCATTTCTGTCAGACTCTTGGTGGAATGAACTGACTGGGTAGATGGAAATTTCGTTTTTTTCAAAAAGGGGCTAGGTACCTGATTTGCAAATGGATCTACAGATGGAGTATCTGGTCCTAGGAAGATCAAGGAAGGAAGATTCAGTGTTTTCAGTTGGCATCAAAGACAAAGGTGCCAAAATGGTGTCTGCACCAATGGAGGAGACATTACTGGTGCCGATTTTGCCACTGAAATGTCTTTTGAAGTAACTGCCAGTTCTACGCTGGTAGAGGGAACCAAAGTTAAGTCTTTTGGCCATTAGAGCCGAGGGAGAAGCTAGCACCAAAAGACTCCACTTCTTGGGTTTGTCAGGTTTCAAAGATGAGGAAGGAGAGGAAAAAAGAAGTAATGCCCTTACCATAATATTCCATCTGTGTTGTCGATCTTCATTCATTTTTGACAGATGGGTTCAGTTCCAACCTCTCAGAACTGACTTGGCTGTTATACATAGCTTGTGCCAGCCAAAAACTCTCAGTCTAAGGCTCTATCCGCAATACCCCTCTTCTCATTACCTCAGATTGAGTTGGCAGTGAAGTAGAGAAAATACAGAAGCCCTGCCTAAGGTATAACTCTAACATCCCAGGACTAGGTCTAATCTTCCAGAAGTCTCTTGGAGGGGACAGGAGGGTAGGATGTCAAGAATTAATGAAGATCAACAACACACAGATGGAGCATTGTGGTAAGGACATGACTTCTTTATCTGACAGATGTTGTCAATCTTCATTCATTCTTGACAGATGGGACAGAGTACCCAGCTACTTTAAGTCCTGGACAGCCCTAAGGAAGGATATTCCTGAGTACCATAGAGCCAAAGGATGCTCTTCCCCTGGAGACCATATCTAAATTGTAATGAGTGATAAAGGTATGCAGAGTAGCCCATGTTGCTGCTGCACATATTTCTTCCATGGAGGCCTTGGAATGAAAGACAGCTGAACTGGAAACAGATCTGGTGGAATGCGCTCTAACCGCAGCAGGTGGTTTGAGTTTATTCTGATTGTAGACAAAGGTAACAATTTCTAAGCCATCTCGATAAGGTAACTTTTGATACTTATTTACCTGATCTGGGTCCTGAAAATGATACAAATAATTAGTCCAATTTTCAAAGATGTTTTTTCTATCCAGGTAAAAGCATAATTGTCTGTGGACGTCCAGCGGGTGGAAGTGGTATTCTCCTTTGTTTGAAAATTTTGGAAAGAAGACTGGCAAATCTATAGACTGGTTAATATTAGATTCTGACACCACTTTAGGGAGGAAGGATGAGTTGGTTCTTAATGACACTCTCTCCTTGTGAAAAATGATGCAAGGATACTTCACACAAAGTTTGCAATTCAGAAATTCTACTAGCAGACATGATAGCCAGGAGGAAGACGGTTTTCCAATACAAAAACTTGAGGTCACAAGTAGCTGGTTGCTCAAATGGCTGTTGACCTAGACTTTATAAGACTAAGGTCAAATCCCATGGTGGAAAAGGGTCATTGAATGGGGTTTTTAAATGTAAGGCACCTTTAAGAAAAATTTTGCACAAATGATGAGACATCAAGGAATATTCAAGTCTGTCATGAAAATTGGAAATAGTGGCTAAATGAACTTTAATTGTGTAAGTAGAGGCTCCCAAATTCAAATAAGGTTGCTAAATATTCCAGGACCTTACCAACTGGTGCTGAGAAGGGATCTATGTTGTTTGAGCAGGCCCAAATCGAAAAACTTTTCCATTTGCTTTGGTAAAGCTTTCTACTGGACGGTTTTATGGGAAGCCAAAAGAATCTTTTGTACAGAAGAGGATAAGTTATTCTGCCTGGCAATTCCCAGAATTGGAGATGCCAAGCCATCAGCTTGACATTTTGGAGAGTGGGATGCACCAAGCCCTGAGGGTGAGAAAACAGGTCTGGAGCTGGGTCCAAATCCAAGGGTAGTGAACCAGATGAGGCCAAAGAAAGGGGAACCAGACTTGGTGGGGCAAATAGGGTGCAATGAGAGTTACCATGCTTCTCAACCTTTGGACTTTCCTCAAAAACTGGGGAATGAGTGGAATAGAGGAAAAGGCATAAAGAAGTCCCAGGGCCAACTGAGGAGAAGTGCATCTCTTGGGGACTCCCCGTGAGGGGGAATTAGGGCAAAGTAGCTGCTGCATTTGTTGTTTATCAGAGAGGTGAACAGGTTGCAGCATGGCTGACCCCAACAACAAAAAATCTTCATCACTGTTGTGGTTGAGAGACCATTTGTGAGACAGCAGGATGCATCTGCTCAACTTGTCCACATTTGACCCCAATCATGTTGGATTTCCCAGGATATGCATTGCTACCAGAAAGCGGATGAAAGCAATAGCCGACTGCTAAATTCTTAGGGCTTCCCAACATAGTGTATAGGATCTAGTTCCTCTTTGTTTATTGATATACCAGACTACTGACATGTTGCCTGATTGGATTGCAATTGTCCTCGAAGGAAGGGCAGACTGGAACACTTACAATGCTAAAAGCACTGCCCACAATTCTAAGATGTTGATATGCAAATTGGCCTCTTGCGGGGACCATGTGCCTTGGACAGTCCTCCCCAGATATGCCCCCACGCCCGATCTGGGAAGCATCCGTGGTCACTATGGCTTTGGGCAGATGGGGAGAAAAGGTGTGACCCCCACAGATTTTATTCTGGGTTCATCCACCAAGATAAATCTGTTTTGCAGTGATTTGTTAGCAGGATTAGGTGGGGCACTGGATGAGTTAGAATCGAACATTGTGATGCTAACAGCCATTAAAGCAGCCTCATGTGATATCTTGCTAGGAGTACTAAGGTTGTAGTTGCTGCCATGGACCCCAAAGTTTGCAGTACCAAGCGAGCAGGAACCTTGTTTTGGGAAATTATTGCATGAACTTGTGACCTCAGCTTCAGCAGCTGTGGAGGGGAAGGGAGGCTACACAAGAAATTGTATTCAGTCTTGCGCCTATGAACTCTAGATCTTGTATAGGAGTCAACTGTAATTTCTCCTTGTTTATTGAAATGCCTAGAGTTTCTGAGAGGTATAGCATGAAGTCTGTGGCATAAAGCAGTAGATGCCTGGAGGGGCGGGTGAGGATCCAGTCATCTAGATATGGAAACACTCGGAATCCTCACAGTATCAAGTGAGCTGTTACGATTGTCATGCATTTGATGAACACCATGGGGGCTGTGGTGAGACCAAAGGGCAGTGGTCTAAACTGGTAATGACTGGGTCCTAGCTGGAAGCAGAGATATCTTCTGGGGTGCTTGTCCATCTTTATGTGGTAATACACATCTCCATCTTTATGTGGTAATACACATCCTGAAGATCTATACAGCAAATCCAATCACCCTTCTTCAGAAAGGGAGGGATGGACTGAACCGTGACCATCTGGAATTTTGTCTGTTGTACAAATTTGTTCAGAATTGGTCTCCATTCCCCCGTCTTTTTTGGCACTAAAAAGTATTTTGAGTAAAATCTTGATCTTATTTGGTCTGGTGGGACTTCTTGGATGACTCTCTAAGAAGCAGCTTTTGGATTTCTACTGCTGCTAGATCCCCCTGACAGGGTGGAACATCGGGGATTTGCTTTTGAAGTCTTGGAAAAACACTGAATGGAATATGATAACCTCTGGTGATAATTTTCTGCAGCCAGGTATCTGATGTTATTGTAAGCCAGGCAGACTGGTGCAGTGAAAATCTTCCCCTGACTGCTTCCAGAGGTAAGTAATTGGGCCTCCATTCAGGAATGCTAGTAGGGTTGTCCAGAAAAGGAATCTCTGGAGCCCTGATTACGTGGACCCCCCTCTGCCACGGGGAGGATATCTTCCAGTAAAGTTCCCCCTGAGCTGGGGATTTGACACAAAAATGGATCCACTGAAGGGGAATATCTAGTCCTGGGAAGTATTACTGGTTCGACTCTCAGCACTACAGGTTGCTGTGCAAAAGGGGAAGCCAGAACCAAATGAGAAGAAAGTGATCCTGGTGCAGAAACTATTTCCGTGCTGAACAGGTCAAAGGCACCAAAACAGTGGTCAGTACTGAAGTAGTCTGAATCAGTTCAATTACTGGTGGTACTGATGGAGACTGAGCCACTGTCGGTGCCAAAGGTGCTGATTCTGTCAGTTTAGGGACTTTGACTTTCGGTTCCAAGGAGACAGAAGCTGCAACTCTTGAGACTTTATCTCATGCACTGATGGTGAGGTCAGCACAGAATGGCTCCTCTTTTTGGTATTTGGCTTCAATGATTTACAAGTCTCAGCCTTAGAGAGGGCTTCAATAAAAGAACACTTCAACAAGCCTTTCAAAATGAGTTTGTTATGCTTCTCTGCTAAAGAACAGGCACTAAAGCCCTGACAAATTTTAAAAGTAATGTCCAAATATGGGGCACCCAAACAGTATACCAATGAAAGATGCCCATCAGAACTGGGCATCTTTCTGCCACAGCCCTGACATTGATTGAAACCGGATGTCCCTTTTTGTTTTTAGCCATATTGAGTTCACACTCACACACACATGCACAGAGGCAGAAAGGAGAGAAAAAGAAAGGAAGAAGATACCAAAGATGACATCCAAAGACTACCAATGGTAGGAAGAGAAAGGGAGGGAAGGCCTGTTACCAACAATGGTAACTAAAAATACCATTAGGTAAAGGGTGTGTGTAGAAAACAGTCAAACATTCAGAAAAGGAATAGTGAGTTATCAGAGAAGAAATACAAGAAGCTATTTAGCAAATTTGCTAGACAAAGGCACTGATAAAGTACAAAAAATAAAGCACTTAGCTGAGAGTATTGGTTGACACGTGCAATTTTCAGAGTGGAAAATGAGATATGAGGTAATGTGAAGAGGGGTGTTGTGGGTAGAGCCTTAGCTCAAGAGTTTCTGACTGGCCTGAGCTATGTATAACAGCCAAGTCAGTTTCAAGAGGTTGGAACCAAACCTATCTGTCAAGAAAGAATGAAGATTGACAACATCAGTTCATCCATTTTGTTTTTACTAAAATGACCAGATAAGGCTTCCTCAAAAGAAGATTTTATCATCCACTTTAGTAACAATTTATTCTTAGTTTCCATCAGGGCCCAGTGACTAAAACCAAGCCAAATGGCGCAATCTTCTTGTAAGTGCACCAGGCCCCAGGCAATACACACAAAGTGAGTGCCCATCAGAAATGGGCAGTTTGCGGTTACACTCCCGGAATTTCTTAATCCCACTGGTACCTTTACCTTTATCAGCCGTGATTCAACCCACAAGAATCACGCACACAACCACACTATAAGGTGAAAAAGGTAGACAGAGATAGGGGGGAAGAAAAGGGGCTACCAGCAATGGTAGAAAAGAACACAACAAAGTGTAGTAAAGAAAATGGAAACTAGTACTATCTTCTCTTTTATATATATATATATATATATATATATATATATATATATATATATATATATATATATATATATATATAAACAAGAGGAGAAAAGAAATAAATACTACCAGTGATGGTAGTATAGAGTACACCAAAGTGTATAAGGGAAAGTGGAGAGGAGATGCAAATGATATCAGAGAGAGGGTAGGCTACAACAATAATATTAATCAGAAAAAAACTTTCTATAACTATACAAACTAGAAATACAAAAGAGAAAAAACACTTACCTTGAGCATTATGGCAACACATCTGTCACAAGAAAGTGGCAAACTAGATCTGAGGTAAATTGGAGAACAGCATTCTGGGTGGGACTTGAGCTCTAGAATTTTTGGTTCTTGTGGGCTGTAGTAATGGCTGAGTTGGTTCCATTGCTCTGAACTGGACCCATATGTCAAGGAATAAATGAAGACTGATAACACCAAATGACTTATTTACATCTGTTCTTCATCAACAGGGTTGGAATTGGTTTAATGCAAGTTCTAATTTAAAAAAAAAAACACAGTTTAGCCAAGATGACAATAATGATGGCAAACATGGAAATTGTATAAAATTAGCTATGGCACCCGCATTTGCCATTGCTTATAGTGGTAGGAGACCAACACCATTTTTGTTTCATCATATGTTAGGTACTTGATTCATTATTTCTACCACATGGAAGACGGTGATGTTAAGTTCCTGGAATATCAGCAATTCGACTTTCTTTTTCAAATTTACTATGGAGAAGAATGGCTTGCAGTTTAATTTCTTGGATGTTACTATCAAGAAAAATAGGAATGAGAACAGACATGAAAGCACTATTTTTAGGAAGCCAACTTATTCCAACAGTTCACTTCACTTTGATAGTGAAAACCCTTGGTGGCAGAAAATAAATTTGGTAGAGAGATAAATGGTCAAATTACCCAGGCCGGTCTCCGAAAATTAGATCTTTTTAAAAGAACTTGACAAATTGAAATCAATGTTCCTGGAAAAGAACTATCCAATAAAATTGCTGAATGAAATACCAGGTGAAGTTGCAGACAAGTTAATGGGTAGTTTTTTTCCCTACTATTGAATATCCTGATAACATACAGGTCCATACCAAGGAAAAGCACAAGTATAATGGCACCAGTGTGATGGATTTCAGTTATGAAGCACAACATGTTAGACACATTTTAAACATAAATTGGAATGGGGTGTTTTGGACCTTAGGACTGACATATAAATCAGGAAATAACCCCACTATAGTTTTTAAGAAAAGTAAAAATATCAATTCTTTACAGGAAAGAGCAGATAAAAGCAATGGATGTAGTAGTGATTTCAATAACAGGATGCAGAAATGTGGGAAATGTTCACAATGCCCATTTACTTTGGAAGGGGACAAAATAGCAGTGTGATACAACTAGAATAGTATATGTTGCCATTTGCTCCTCTTGTTCAGCATACTATGTAGGGAAAATAGAACTTGCACTGAAAACAAATTATTTACCAGCATAATTATGCCATCAAAAAGAATGACGTGAATAATGCTCTAAGTAAACATGGTAACTGTCCAAAATGTATTACATTTGTTTTTTTTCTCCATTTTAGAAAAAGTGATAAAACAAAAAAGGGGTGGTAACTGGGAAGCATTTTTAGAGTATAGAGAACTTCATGTGCAACTGCAGTTCAACGCTTCCATTTCCCAGGTTTAAATGAAAAAAAATACTCTTAGAAGTGCCTTAATTTTAAGAGCTGACAGGATATAAATAGTATTCCCCCTTACAGTATTGATCACACTAATATCAATTTTAGATTTAACGGTTTTAGAATAAACTGAACATTTTTAAGTGCTTGTTACACTGTGATATATAACTTATTGGTTTAAAGTAATTTATAGGCATGATTTAGAATGGTGTTTCTTTAAGAAAATTGATTGTTTAGTTGAAGATATGTAAAGACAGAAAATTATGTATCCCAAGATTCTGATGAAGTTATGAGTACATTTGGATGAAAGTGATTAATCTTTTATTAGTTTGTTTTAGGCACAATTAATGGCTGTTAGTTACAAACTTTTTTTTCTACTGGTCCTGGTAACACAGGTGAATGCTGCATCTTTTAGACTTTTTCCATGAAAGGCGTAACAAAAATAAATGGCTTTAAAGATCTGTGAAGAAATGCTTTGCTTAGAAACAGCCAAGCCTAGAGATCTGGGATGGAAATTTATTAGATTCTCTGTAATTTCTCTCTCTATCTAACTCTAACAGAGTATAATACACCCTTTTGCACGTACCGCACCAGGCCCCTGGAGCAGCTGGAGATACCTCAGAGGTTTCTCACTAGGAAAATAAAGGGACTCCAAACCACGACCTTTGTGGACAGGCTGAAAGCCGTGTCACTTTACTCTGTATCTTATATGCTGCTGAGAGGTGACTTGTTCCTGGCCTATAGAGCAATCTCCAGCACTGCCCTAATGGAAATGCTGCATATATCCACAAGTCAAATGGCATGAGAGTCACTTGGTCTAGAGATCTCAACCTAACTTGTGACATTAACAACATATGCTGGAGAGACAGATGTCTCCCAGAGACTGCCTTTTCTCTGGAATAGACTTCCTATTCATGTAAAACAGAGCTCCTCACTGACCCTATTCAAACATAACCTAGATAAATGGATGGGAGGCTGCAAATTCACCCCCTGGATGGCACCCATGTCCCTCATGGACAGAGGTAGTCAGTGTTGATCAGAGATCTGCTTTGTTCATAAATTCATTCTGCGAATTGCCCAAAAAGAACAAATAGGGATAATGGGGATACCTGGGATTAACATAGCTAGGCTTGTAAAGGCTCTAGGGTTGCTATAACCTCCTATGAACCTATGTACCTATAAAAAAAAGAAAAAGTTGCTCAGGCTTGCTAACGACCTTAATCTTATCCAAATAATGTCTGACCTGCCTTCACAAATCCAAGGTGTGAAGAACCTTCTTACTAGCAGACTGGCGAGAAGGATAAAAGGAGGGCAAATTAATAGACTTTATTGATTAAAAGACTATTCATTAACCACCTTGGGCATAAAAGAATATAAAGGAACACCCTGTCCCTAAGATGCACTAAAAAAGAACAGCCATAACAGCCTGGAGTTCAGACACTCTCTTAGCTGAAATAAGGGCCAAAAGAACAGTCTTCCATGTACAGTGTTTGTAAAGAAGCTGTTTCTGTAGGTTCAAAAGGAGCCTGATTCAGTTTTTCAGGAACAAAATGTAGGTCCTTGGAAGGTGGAACAGGCTTCCTGGGAGGCCTGATATGAAGGATGCCTTTAATAAATTGCTTGAACTCAAACCTAAAGGCCAGAGGAGGAGTTAATGGCAGACAAGATGAAAGGTGAGCTTTAACTGAAGAATAGGCCAACACAGCTGGAGCAATTCATACAAATAAGACAGGACCAGAAGGATCTCCTCAAAAAGTGGATCCTGGTTGGGAGCAAGGCACCAAACAGAAAATTTCTTCCATTTTGACACATAGGATTCCCTCATAGTGGGTTTCCTAGCCTCCTGCAGAACCCTAAGCATGTCCTCAGAACAAAGGTGCCTAAAAGACCCTATCACCTACAATGACAGCTGAAGAGTGGATGGATGAAGACCCCTTGTCAATTTTTTTTTCAAACACCTTTACTGAATTATCACTTGTGACATAGCAAATTTACATTCATATAAAAGTAATCAAACTATATTAACATAACATCATACTTCACATATATTGTTATATATCATATAACCTAAGGAATATTACATAAATTATTAAATTCCTGCCCCTTGTCTTGTGTTAGTAGGTCTAGCCTGACAGGTAACTTGTGGTTATTCCCCTTGGCTAGGTGCGGAAGAAGAAGAAGAGAGAACAAATGCTGCATTGGCCAAAAGGGAGTCACCAACAGGGAACAAATGCTGCATTGGCCAAAAGGAAGTCACCAACACAATTTTGGGACAGTCTTACATTGTCTTGAGCAGGACCCCTTGGAATAAGAATGGTGGAAAGGCATAAAGAAACATTCCCTTCTAAGAAAAAAAACTGGGTGTCCACCTTCCAGGCCAGATGACTTAGGACTCTGGTGCAAAAAAGAGGAAGCTGTCTGTTCAAAGGGGAGGCAAAAAGATCTAACTGAGGAGTACCCCACTGATGGACAATGTCCAGAAACAAATCCTTGTGAATCATCCATTCATGAGCCTGTGTTACACACCTGCTCAGAGAGTCTGTCACTATGTTCTGCTCTGAAGGAATATATACAGCCTGAAGAGTCACTTGATACTGGTTAGCTATATCCCACACTTGAAAAGCTAGCCTGCAAAGAGGGTAGGACCATGTCTCTCCTGGTTGTTGATGTACCACATCACTGTGGTATTGTCTGTAAAGATTTTGTGAGGCCCTGTAAGAAAAAGAGAAGGAAAGACATAAGGGCAAAAAGGAGAGCTTTTATCTACTTAATATTGATGTAGTATGACCTCTGATGAGGGGACCAGAGACACTGGACCTGGAGGAGACCAAAAGAGGCTCCCCATCCCATGTCTGAGGCATCTGAAAAAAGTTCCTGAGAGGGGACTGGGGGCTGAAAAGAAAGTCACAGGTTGAGAGACAGCTGATGAATCCACCACCAAAATTCCTCAGACATGGACAAAGAGAGACTAGAAAATCCAGAGGATGGCAGTGTTGGAGCCATGCTGACTTTAGGAAGCACTGTCGCTTTCTCATATGGAGCTTGGCTACAGACAGCACAGGAGTGGTGGAAGCCATGAATCCTAAAACCCTTAAACTCAATGGCTATAACTGAAACTCAAGGAAGAAGGGGTTGGAAAAAAAGGCATTTAGACAAAGAGCTTTGGAAGGAGGCAAGGAAACCAGCATAGGAATGTTCTGGATCCTGCATATGAGAAACACATGAACCAGGACTGATGTCTGGAAGTTTACTGCAAACCCTAGGCTTTGCAAGAGCCAAACAATATAGTGGAGGTGCTGAAGCAAGGTCTCAGGGGAGTAGGCCTGAATTAGCAGACTGTCCAGCTAAGGAATTTGAACCCTTCCTATTTTGCAAAAGGCAATCACAGGAGTTAGGCATTTGGTGAAAGCCTTTAGGCAACAGAAAAGCCATACGGCAAAGCAGAGACCTGAGAATGCAAGGACGAAACAGAGAAATGCAAAAACTTCCTGAAAAGAGGATAAATAAGGATGTAAAGATAAGCAACCTTGAGATCCAGGGATACCAGGAAAGCCTGGGGATGAAGAGGAAGTAGGGTATGAAGGGATAACATCCAAAAGGAAGGGATCTTCAGAAAAGTGTTGAGTTGAGACAGGTCCAAGGAGTATCTAACACTTTAGCCTTAATGTCATCAGGCAAAGGTTAGAGATGAAGCCAAGAGTAACAGCAGCTCTAGAAGATGCATCAGCTACATCATAACTACATCTAATAGAGTGTCGGGCTACTTGAGAAGTGTAGCCCAGTAGAGAAAGGGCCAAGTTCATTCCTTCATAATCACGAAGATCAGAGATAGCCTGAGAAAGAAGGGCTAAAATTAAAATATACCTGGTCATACGGGTCTGAATATAAAAAGCCTGAAAAGCCAAGGTGGTAGCAGTATATACTTCTTGCCCAGCAGTTCCATGGCCCCACAGTCCTTGTCTGAAGGAAGCAGTTTAGTAGAAGGCAAAAGTTTAGAGGGTTTGTCAGAAGAGACAAACACTACAGAGGGGTCAGCAGAAGGAAATATGTAGAGATGTACAGTTATCAGGCACCTTGCAAAACCAATCATGTTTCTTAGGAGGTTGAGAGTCTGGGGCCACATAAGTAGCAGAAAAGATATCTAAAAGGGCAGCCAAGACAGGAGGTACAGCTGAGACCTTAGGGACTCTATCTGGAGGAGTTCAGAAACCTAACAGCCATCCCATTTAAAGTACTCCATCAAATGGGAAATAGTATTCCCAAAAGAGAGGTCTTCAAATGGTGAGTCAGGGCTTATAGAGTCTTCCTCTTCAGAGCCATAATCCAAGGGAGAAAGGATCCGAGAGGAATATGCCAAAGATTCTTCCCCAGAATCCAAGTTTGCATCAGAGGAGTCCTGATTTTTGGGCCTCTTGAATGGGGAAGAAGACAAAGGGAAGCACGTACAAAAGTTCCTTGGGGAGGCCATCAATGCACTAAACCCCTGGGTAAAATCCTTCCATTCACACTAGAGATCTTTAGGAGCAGGGGAAATATGCTTGTTTTTTTTTTTTTGAGGCATGTCTGCCCTAAACACCCTAGACAGTTCAAACCTTTACCTACATTAAATTACTGCAGTAGGAATCTCCTCCCAAACAAATATCTGCAGAATCCCTCTCAGACCCTCTGAAATGATCAGTTGAGGTTCCCCCTCAACATCCAGAATGGACATCTGCAGATCCTCCATGGACATGCGAGAAGTTGGATCCATGCTGGCCTCTGATACAATTGGGGCAGAGGAATCTGACATAACAACTAGCTGATCCTCTGGGCCTTCACCAGCCTTGACAGAGACATCTGGAGGAGGTGGGACAGCAGCTGAATCAGGCCTAGCTCTATTGGTCTTTTTCATGGCAGGCGGCTGACCTTTGGAACTGTGGGATTCCACCATTGCACCCTGCACCAATGATTTAAGACATTGGTTCCGCAGGTAAATGGACAAGGAGGAAAGATGACTATGCAGGGTCTTATGGACAAATTCTTGGCTGATAGAACACTGCATATAGTCATGAGAAGCATCCAAACAAGAGAGACACTGCTTATGACAATCCTTATGGAGAATCTGCCTCCCACACTGACATTTTCCCTTTCTGGATGACATGTAAAACCACAACACTGAAAAAGAAAGGAAGTATGGAAGAAATCTGATTGGAGCACTTACCTGAAACACAGTTCGGTAACCAGCACAGAAGGAATGTTCACACCGATGATCAATGATGGTGTTCAGGCTGATGGCAAAGATGTTCTGAGGTATGTATCTCACCTTTATGCCCTACACCTTGAGTAGGGACCATACATGCGATATAAAACATCTATAAAAACCTAAGGGTTTGCTATACTGGCTGGATGTTGGGCTACCGTTGGCAGGGGTTCCCTTTAGTATAGACTACTGCAACAGTTATATGGAAGGACATCTTTACTTTTATGGAAATATCTGAGTTGTCTATGCAAATCCAAGGAGTGAAAAGCCTTCTCCCTGGCAGACTGTGGAGAGGGTAAAAAGGAAGACAAATGAACAGACTGGTTAAGGGACAACTCATTGACCAACTTTGGCCCATAAGAAAATTAAATAAGGAGGTACACCCATGAGAGCCTGAAGTTTCAGACACCCCCTCGGCTGAAGTGAGTGCCAAAAAACTGTCTTCTAAGTACAGTGTTGAAGAAAGCTGCTGATGGTGAGATAGGTACCAAACAGAAGATCTTTTCCATTTGGACAAATATGATTTCCTGGTAGTGGGCTTCTTGGCTTCCTCCTGCAGGACTCAAAGCATGTCCTTAGAAAAGAGTTGCCTAAAAGGGATCACAATTCCATCACCTACAGGTGTCAGTTGAAGAGTGGACAAGTAAGGATGGATAAGAGACCCCTTTGTCTTGGGTACGAAGGTCCACCTACTGAGGTAACTTGTGGTGATTGCTCCGGGCCAAGTGAGAAAGAAGGAAGTACCAATACTGTCTGGGCCAAAAGGATGTTACTAGCAAAACTGTGGAAGAGTCCTGTCTGATCTTGTGCAAGAGTCATAGTAACAGAGAACAGCAAGGGAAGGTGTACAGAAACATCTCCTTCCAAGGAAAAGGCAGGGTGTCCACTTTGCAAACCAGAGGACTTGGGAATCTAAAACAGAATAGAGGAAGTTGTCTGCTCAGAAGGGAGGCAAAAAGATCTACTTGAGGAATACCCCACCAATGGACAATGTCCAAGAACAAATCTCTGTGAAGCATTCATTCTTGAGCTTGTGCGCTGAACCTGCTCAAAGAGTCTGCTACTAGACTGTGCTCCAAAGGAATGTAAACAGCCTGAAGAGTCACTTGATACCAGACAGATAGATCTCAGACCTGAAAAGCTAGTCTGTAAAGAAGGTAGGACCTTGTACCCCCTTGCTTGTTGACATACCACATCACTGTGGTATTGTCTGTGAAAATTTTGAGAAGCCTGGGATGAAAGAGAGAATGAAAAGCTTGAAGAACTAGAAGCAGAGCCATCATCTCATTTAAAATGATGTCTGAACTCTGATGAAGAAGCCAGAGACTCTGAACCTTGACAGAGCCGAAGGAGGCCCCGCCATCCTCTGTCTGAGGTGTCTGTAAAGAGCTCTTGAGTCAGGACTGGAGCATGCAAATGAAGCCCCAGATTGAGAGAAAGTTGACAAATCCTACCAATGAAGCTTGAGCCTGAGACAAGAAAGGAAGTAGACTGGGAAATCCAAGGGGTGACAATGTTGGAGCTACACTGACTTGAAGTACCACTGAAGCTTTCTTATGTGTTGCCTGGCTACAGACAGCATGGGAGTGGTGAAAGCCATGAACCTGAGGACCCTGAGAAAGTCCCTGTCTGTGAGAGAAGCCAGAGAAAGAACAGACTGGAAAAAGGCAATAAGAGGAAGGCAGAGATGCCAGCATAGGGATGGCCTGGATTCTGCAACCAAGGAAAACACGATCCTGAGAAGGGGGTCAGAGTTGATTTCTGAAAGTTTATGGTGAACCTCAGACTCTGCAAGAGGGAATAGTAAACTGGATATCCTGAAGCATAGCACTGGCAGAAGAAGCTTGAATGAGCAGATCATCGAGATAAAGAAAGATCTGAACACCTCTCATCCTGCAAAAGGCAGAAAGGACCAAGGCATTTGCTGAATACCTTTGAGGCAGTAGCAAGGCCAAAGGTCAAAGCAAAGAACTGAAAATGCAAGGAAGAAACAAAGAAATGTAAAACTTTCCTGAAAAGGGGATGGATGGGAGATATGAAGGTAGGCATCCATGAGGTCCAGAAACACCACAAAGACCTGGGGAAGAAGAAGAGGAAACAAAGTCTCAAGAGACAACATCCAGAAAGAAGCCATCTTGAGAAAGGTGCCGAGCTAGGAAAGGTCCAGAATTGGTGTCCAAGTGCCCTTCTTTCTGGGAATCAAAAATATTCTGGAGTAAAACCACTACCTACTTGGGCAGGGGGCACAGCTTGAATGGTGCCCAGGATCAAAAGAAAATGAAGCACCTCTGGGAAAAGTGGAAGTAGTCCCAGAGGAGGTTTAGGGATGTCCAAAAGGGAAGACTGGATTTCCAAACCATGAAATATCCCTGGTGGAGATAGGAGAGAACCTAACAGTCTGCTGTAATCTTTAACCAATTTGGAAGAGACAGGAGAAGATGGAGGATAAAGGAAACTGGATGAGGGAAAAGGGAAGCCAGCTGTCAAATGGAAACTTGCCTATTCTGAAAAGTATGTTTCTGGTTAAGTAGGAGTTTGAGTAGACTTAGCAGGAGGCACACATTTAGAATCCATTTTCCTTTGGGTGGAGGGTGTGACTGACTGTAAAGAAAAGCAGATTTGGAGGGGATAATTCCTCTGAAACTTAGAAATAGGAGAAATAAAAATATGTTTAATTCATGCAATACTTTACCCTTATCTTGGACAGCCTTAAAATGTTCAGCAGTAGCAGCACAAAAAAGATTTTTATCATCCAAAGGAGGACCCAATAGTTTGGCCTTAATGTAAACAGGCACAGCCTGAAAACAAAGCAAAATAAATGTTTCATGAGAGAACCAAATGCAGCAGCCCTGCAGGAAGTATCAGCTGCATCATAACTGCATTTAATAGAGTGTCAGGCATCATGAGGGGAAGAACCCAACAGGGAAAGGCAGAAGCCTTCCCCTAAGAATCAGAAGGTCAGACACCACTTGAGAAACCTGAGAAAGGAATGCCAAACATACCTGGTCATACGAGTCTAGTAGTTAATGACCAGAAAAAGATAAAGTGGTAGCAGTATAAACCATTTTTGCCCAACATCTCCATGACCCTAATATCTTTGTCTGAAGGAAGCAGCTTTGTATAAGGCAACAACATGGAGGGCTTGTCAGAAGAAAAAGTCAATACAGAAAGATCAGCAGAAAGGTATTTATAAAGAAATGTACATTCATCAAGCACCTTGTAAAATATGTCAGATCTCTTGGGTGCAGCAGGCTCAAAAGCTGGTATCCAGGAGGGTAACCAGAACTGGGGGGACAGCAGAAGGATTAGCAGAATCCATCTGTAGGAGCTCATAATACATTTTCTGGATAACAGACTTGACAGCAATCACACTTAATAGAATTCTCTTTCTCTGAACCATAGTCCAAGGAAAGGGATTTGAGAAGAGTAAGCTAAGGGCTCTTCTGAATCATGATCCTCATCAGAGAAGTCCAGTTCCATAGGTCTTTTAAGAAGAATGGAAGACCAGGAAGGGGGAGGCACAGAACACCCCTTGAGGAGGCTTCAAAGCCATTAAATAACCTGTGCATAAAATCCATTCATGTTGGAGATCCTAAAAGGAAAACTCCACCTTAGAACTCCAAAACTGTGTTTTTTTCATTGTATCTTTGTTTTTTAGTTATTTTAATGGCTCAAAACTCACTCCAGGTGCTTCTTTTTCAACTTTAATGTGCTTCCCATGAAATGGCAGTTGGGGCCTGTCATGGTAACTTGATTTTGTTTTTTTTCTTTCATTCCTTCTTCCCAGAATACATCTTAAGTCCTGTATATAGGAGTCATGTTAACACATAAGGAAGTGATATTTTCTCATGCCATTAAGAGAGAATGGCAGTAGTATGAAGCACTGTCATCTAATACACCTTCTGTAACAGAACTGCTTCTATATTTCCTTGAGTGAGCCTCATTTACATCTGTCAGATCTTGTTCTACTTTATAAATAGCGGTTAGCTACTTCCAAAAAAGAAAGTAGTTAAATAACAGGCTTTTGTAAAGGGATTCTTTTGTAGTTCTAAAGGAACTGACAGACCCTCCCCAACATTCTCATTCTGATGTGTGAAAACTCTCACTGCAGTAAATGATCTTTGCTGTATAATGTACAGCTGATAGTTACTACTGTTAAGGGGACTAGAATGCAATGTGTAAGGACTGACTCAGTCAGTGGGTGTCTTTTACCATTGCTCTGTGGACCAGATATGCATTCCCCTCTAGATGCATGTCACAAAAAAGGATAAAAGACATTTTTATAAAGAGCTTCGGTGCACCTAGTTGTTAAAACTGCCACCTGTCTTTCCTACTGCAGAACAGTCCTGATTTGGGCAGTTATTTCCTGTCTTGAGGGGGAGTTGAAATTGGTAAATGTGTTGAGACTTTGATATTACATGCAAGTCATCTTAATATGTAAAAGAGTATACATAACCAGCATTTAAAGCTTAGCATGTCAATATTATGATGCTGCTTATGTAAATGTGCCAGAGGAGGTGACAACTACCTCTAAATCCCTAACTGATCTAATTGCTTTGTTTTCCTATGAAAGCATGGGTACATAGGAAGCAGCTGTGAATCAGTGTTAAGTTCTCCTCCTCTCTGCAGTAATGACAGTGGAAAATAGTCTCGCAGCTTTTTGTATTTTTTATAGCAGAAGGATTAATTGCCTGTCTCGGAATGACAGCAGTACCTCACAGGGTAAACTACAGATTTCTGTGTGTCTGTGGCATGTAATGCAGTAGCAGTAAAATTAATCTGCAAGGTATGTGAGAAGTTAAATGTAAAAAAAAGTATCTGGGCTTTCCCATAAAAGTTTTAAAGTACAAGCAGGTTTCTGGTACCTCCACAAAACTGGAACCTTATCATAGGGAGTTAATCTGTAGGAGAGAATGGAGTTTTCCTTTAACTACAAGGGAAATATGCTTGGTTTTCTGTTTTTTTTTGTGAGAAGTCCGTATGAAACACCCTGGAAAGGTCAGACCCTTGGTGATAATCTCCTCCCTCACTAAGATCTGTGGAATCCCCCTTGGTCCCTCAGATATAATCAGCCAAAGCACCCCCTGAACAGCTGGAGCAGACATTTGTAAAGTCTGTGATGATATGCCTGCCTCCAATGGGGTTGAGGCAGAGGAATCCAAAGCAACTTCTGGACAATCTTCTGGGCTTTCAATAGCATTGAGAGAGACGTCTGGAGGAGGCTAGACAGCAGCTGTATCAGACCGAAGGTTTTTGACCTTTCTTTGCCAATGGTTGACCCTCATGATGGGAAGACTCCACTACAGCACTTTGAGCCAACAGCTTAAGACGTTGTTTTTCAATGTAAATAGACAAGAAGGAGAGACGATTATGCAAGGTCATGGGGACAAAATCTTGACAGATAAGACACTGCATATGGGAAGCACCCAAACAGAACAGATGCTGATTTTGACAGTCTTTATGGGAATCTACATACCATTCTGACATCTTCTCTTTCTGGATGACATGATCTCAACAGCATTGAATAAAAAAAAAAAAAAAAAAAAAAAAAAAAAAAAAAAAAAAAGAATAAGGAGAAACCCCAACAGGGTACTTATCTGAAACGCATCCTGGTAACCAGTACAGCAAAAAGGCGTTCACAGTGTCTCAGGCAGGTATGACCTTAGCCCTAAGCATCATCCTACCTTCACAAGAATGATACCACAATACCAACAAAAAATAATTGACTTCAACAATTGGCTTAGTTTCTGGTGTCATTCCAAGGGGATCCAGTATCTGTCTGCCTGGAATGACATGGTTGACAGACCTCGATGCTTTGCCAGAGATGACCTACACCTGTCACCACTGTGATTCTGGATCCTGACCAAGGCTCTTGCTTCCCCCACTGTGTGTTTTTTAGGCAATATCTAAAGACAAATCTTCCAACATAAAGGATCTGTCAAAAAGGAAATTGAAGGTCATGCTGCTTAACGTTAGGAGCCTTAACTTAAAATGTACTTACTGGAGGCTCTTCCTTGCACTGGAAGATGCCAATGTCTGTGCAGTCATGGAAACTTGGTTCTGGGTTGTAGAGAGCACCCCTATCTTACCAGGCTATCCCTCATTCCACACATTTCAACCCCTAAATGAGGTTGGGATGACTAAGGGTGGAGGAGTCTCTATCTTTATTAAGGACAGGCACACTTCCAAACTGGTTTGCCAGCATGATGCACTGGAACTACTCCAGGTGCAATTGACAGTTGGCAAGAAACCTGTCCAAGTTATAGCTAGCTATTGACCCCCTCCATGACTCAGGACACCCACTCCTCCTACCTGGATCTACTTGACTCCATCAAGGTACACCCTAACACCCTGATCCTTGGTGACTTCAACTACCCCACCATAGACTGGGTGAGCTATTCCTGTACTAATGCACTCACCCAATGATTTTTTTGACTTCATCAATTCTAACACACTAGACCAGCTCATCTCATCCCCAACAAGGATGGATAACATTTTGGACTTGGTTCTCACCAACATGGGCGAACGCTCCACCACTCACATAGTATGTTCTTCCCTGGTGAGATCAGATCATCTGTCTGTCTCATTTGAAAATTTTATCCCACCCAACCCCCCCAGCTGTAATTAAGCTAAAAAACTTCCCTAAAGCTAATGACAACCTCCTAAAAGAGGGTATCAGCAGCTTCACACCACCACCCCCCCCTCAGAGGATACAGACAACTATGCTGAATAGTATGCCAATGCAGTACACAAGCACCTGTACATCTGCATGGACTCAGCCATACTCAACAGAACTAAAACCTGCTCCTCAAGGAAACACAAACCTGTCTAGTGGGATATCCTCTATCAACAGGCTTTATAACAAAAGGAAGACACTGTTATCCATGGGTAAAAAGGAACAAATTTCAAATTGGAAAAACTCCATCTTTAACCTCAACAAATTAGATTTATTTATTTATTTAATTTTTTATTTATTTATCATTTGTTTACCGGGAAAGTCTGACTTGGAACAAAGCCAATTTTCAGCGAAGGCCTGGGGAGAAATGCTCCAGTCACATATCTTTGTGATCCTGATCACTAGCAAAAACCTCCAAAGCCAGTTATGAATCAATGACTGTATCAGTCCCTTTTGCTTGATTCCAAGCACAGAATCTCTTCCATTTGTCAGCATAAGATTTTCTAGTACTAGGCCTTCTGGCTTCCAAAATCACATCCATCACAGCCTTACTGAGAGGTGTTATTTGTATGACTACATGATCAGCCATGCTGCCAGGTTCAGAGTCCGTAGTTGATTGTGCAGGATCTGATTGTTTTGCTGGGATGGTAGTTGTGGTCTTTGAGGCAAGGTCCAAGCTGGGTATTGAGACAAGTTCCTTAGGATTGGGTACCAGTATTGGCGGGGCCAGTCCAGGGCAATTAGCATCATCTTTGGTTTCTCTTGTCTGACTTTTAGGAGGACCTTGGGGAGAAAAGGCATAAACTGAAAGGTTTTTCCAACTTAAGGATAGGGTGTCCATTTTCCATGCTTGTCTGTGATAAGTCCTTGTATAGAATCTTTTCAATTGATAATTTTGAGGAGAGGCAAATAGATCTATGTCTGGGATCCCCCGTTTCTCTGTTATCATGCTGAAGACTTGTGGGTTTAGTTTCCACTCGTGAGGATCCGTAAAGGTTTCTGCTTAATTTGTCTGCCAGAGTGTTTGTTTTCCTGGCAGGAATTGAGCTTGAAGATGTATTTGGTAGGTCAAAGATGTGTCCCACAGTACAATGGCTAATCTGCAAAGGGGGTAGGAGTGAGTGCCCCTTTGCTTGTTTATATACCACATGACTGTGGTGTTGTCCATCTTTATCTGTAGTTGTGCTGGATGAAGTAAGTCCTTGAAGGCTGATAGGGCATTTTGAACAGCTAGCATCTCTTTCTGGTTGATATGCACATGCATTTGTTATGGTGTCCATATGCCCTGAATGCATCTTCCTGCCATGTGGGCCCCCCAGGCGTAATCTGATGTGTCTGTTGTTAAGGTTTGGCTGGCAGGGGGTAGAGTGAATGGCTGTCCCATGTTTTGGTGACATGCCTTTGCCCACCATAGAAACTCCTGTTGCAGGCAGGGAATGAGAGGAATCATTGTTTCCAGACTGTGAAAATGTTGACTCCATAAACTTTTTAGGTACCACTGAAGTTTCTTCAGTAGCAAAACTTCAAGACGCCACCACAGCAAATGTGATACTTGACAAAGTATCAGTGCAACAGATACCTAATAATTAAAAGTCACCTTGAGTTCTGATGTAAATAGCAGTACACCCAAATTCCACCACGATAACAATGTGCCGTTGAGCACTTCAGTTTCAAAGTTAAAAGCAATGTATCAGCGTATCATTAAATGCTTAACGGCTGAAATCCAGGACATCAGCACGGTAAAAGCGATATTAAAAACCACCTTCAAATCATTTAGGAACTGACAATGCGGCCAAATATCACCACGACAATGCTATATAGTTAAACTTTTTATTCCACCACAAAATAAAAACAGAAGCTTCATGTAAGCGCTTTTGGGTTACAACAAACCCTTCATCAGACAAACAGTCATCATTCATAATGCCAGCATTTAAATAGTATAAATTGGCACCAAAAATTCACCTTAAAGAAATACTAGCCATATTATGAGTGTCATTACTAAAAGCGCTTAAAGAGCCCATATCATTTGGTATCATAAAACATTCACATATGCATTATATTCAAAACAAAATATAAATCAATACATATTCAAAAACAATGAACTAGTATGAATAAAAACAGTAGCAAACTAGTTCATAATAAAAGCAACAGATATCCATTCATATTATATATGCTTAAATATTAATGACATTCACAAATCATTAATACATATACATTATTATCAAAATCAAATATTGTATCTGCAGCTACAGTATCAAAAATATGCATGTCATTAAAATCATATATAGAAAAGAAGAAATAATTAATTCCATGTCATATAATAAAATATATATTAATAAATATATGACAATAAACATTAAAATACTTTAAAAGTATATATAAAAATAAAAATAAAAAGTCATGGTTTATGTTTCAATGGCCTATTAATCAAAAATGGCTTTAATGTTGTTCTGTCATTTAGACCTTTCCCTTTATCTGACTGCATGCGAATAATCCATCTATTCTCTTCCTGTTCAGTATAATTCCTAATATTACCTAATCTATTACTTTTTAAAATTATTTCAATAACCATAAATTTAAATTTATGATCCATACCATTATTTAAAACATGTTCAGCTAATGCATTAGTTTCATCCTCATGATTTATTGTGTATATATGTTCTCTTACTCTCTCTCATAATGTTCTATTGCTTTTACCTATGTAGAAGCAAAAACATTTCTGACAACTTGCTAGGTATACTATATCTCTAGTTTTGCAGTCGGCATAATGCTTAAAATAGTATATCCTCTCAGTATCTGGATGTATAAACTTATCAGTTGCCATCATATAAGAACATCGATTACATCCTCGGCATGGAAAGGTTCCATGTCTATTAGAGAAGACTTTGGGTCTATAGTTATTCTTACTGTCATAACATAGTAACCTTTTAAGTGATTTATTATTGCGATAGCTAAAGCTCGGTCTCAAACCTACCAATTCTCTTATTTCATCATTGGCTGTTAATATAGCCCAATTTTTATCTATAATCTCTTTTATATCATTATTATTATTGGAATAGGGAATATTCATTCTAACTTTAGCATGTGATTGGTTATTATTCTTCTGTCTATTAGCCTGTAAAACTATATTCTTTCTATAGTAAGGTCTTCCTTTCCCATTTCTATCAATAACCTGAGGATCTAGGAGAACATCAGCCTCTTTATGAGAATAACCTATCCATAAATTCATTCTTTAAGTTAACCATAGTTTGAGTACATATATTATCATCACTTATTAGATGTGATATTCTTCTACCTTGATTAATTATAATATTCTGAAAGATGTGCCCTGGATGCATGCTAGTACGATGTAATAAACTATTCCTCCTACAGTTCTTTCTGTTCAGGGCTGTGGTAAATCTTCCATTATCTCTAGTAATGAAAACATCTAAAAATTCAATTTCTGACTTCGACCATTTACCTTCAAAAGTCAAAAAATTAGTTGTATGGTTAATGTAATCTATAAATGTCTCCAAGTCAGTATCCCTACCTTTCCACAGAAAAAACAAACAAATCTCTTATAATATATATTATTAGAGAATTGTGATGCAAAAACATAACTTAACTCCCATTGAGCCATAACCAAGTTGACATAAGAGTTGGCACAAGGTGTGCCCATTGCCACTCCTTGTGTCTGTAAATAATAGTCATTATTGTACATAAAAACATTATTTTCTAATATCAACTCTAACAACATCATACATTTCGTAATCATGTTAGATTCAACATGGTTATGGCATAGGAATGTTCTCAGAAGTTCCAATCCTTCACCATTGGGGATCACTGTAAATAATAATTTCACATCTAAAGTTACCATCCATATATCTGTTACATTAATATCATTCCCTACTTCTATACTAAAAGTATTTAAAAATTCTTGAGTATCTTTAATAATGGTTTTAGTTCCCCATACTAAATTCTTCAATTGATTCTCAACATATATGGAGAGGGGCTCAGTAAGCCATCCTCCACTTGAGACTATGGGTCTTATCTTAGGTTCAAGTAAACATTTATGAACTTTAGGAAGGCCCCTAATAATTGGTATAGTTGGAAATTTTACTAAAAAATATTTGTAAACTTCATAATTTATAATATTAGACATAAATAAGTCATATAGATTACTATGCATATCGCGTATAATTTTATTAAGCTGAACGTTATTGATCAATTTATATGTTTGATTCTCATTTAACATTGTTTTCATTGTATCATCATAATATTGTTTATCAAGTATAACTATAGCTCCTCCCTTGTCAGCTGGCCTTATTATAATGTATTCATTATTACTCAAATTAATTAGGGCATCATATTCTCTATTATTCAAATTACAAAATTTATGATGTTTTACATACTTGCTATTCCACATATTAATCAAATCTCTTTCCACTGATTTTTTAAAAGCTTCTAACATAGGATGCAAGTGAGGAATAAATGCACTAGGCTTTTTAAAAATACTGGCATTATCAGTGGAATCATTATTGAATAGCATTTTCAAAGCGGTGCTTCTAACAAAGGTCTTCACCTCTATAATAAAATCAGTAATATCAACGGTTTTAGAAGGTATAAAGGCCAAACCTTTATTTAATAATACCCTTTCATGAGTCTGTAATATATATTTAGATAAATTTATAACAAGGTCACAGTCACTTACTACTGCTGTTTGTTCTGCTAATGTTTCAATTCTTCGGACATTTTCCCTCTTCTTGTTGAATCTCACAGGAGTCCATTTCTTCATTTCCCTGATGGGAAGTGGAAATGGATGACCAGACTGGTCTAAAAAAGAAGAATGTAAGCCCAAACATGTAGTTTTCCTTCTAACATCTAAATTAAAAGTTTCAGTATCTTGAGATGTCAACACTTCATTGTTTTCTTGAATAGATGTAGAGGCCATCACTACGTCTTCTCCTGATTGAATGTTCTTGATGTTCTGATTAGTCAGTGAATTGGCATTAGTTATCTTTGCTTCATAGCTGCTGACCAATGCCTTTGTTGCTCGACTACTATTGCCTTCTAATGACTGTAAAGGAACCTCATGTTGGCGTTCAGGTGGATTCACATGATGGTTAGAGCATGAATGGTCCAGGATATTATTATTGACCATGCGATTCTGTTGAGAAATATGCTGATTATTATGGTCATGTTCTTGTTCTATCACTCTCTCTACTCTTTGTGTCTCTCTTGGCCATGAGAAGACATGTCCTAGTTCAAAATCTTTAATATCTCATTCTAGTTTCTTCTTTTTAGAGAATAGCAATTTGCGCTCAAGGTTGTGTACGTAGGCACGTATATTATCATAAAACTCATTGCATTCAGAGTCATTGAGAAAGGATTTAATTATTTTCTGCTGTTCTAAAATTTCACCATTAAGAGTATTCTCAATCTCTATATATTGCTCTACAAGCATCTTCATATATGTATAGCTTGTCTCAATATTAAGTTGTTGCCATTTGGCTAACAGCCCTGGATATAATGATCCAAATGTAGGCATTTCAAGAATTCTAAGTCCCCTCGGTACTACTTGAAAACAGAGACAAGCTTCCATATGCTTACGCTGCCATTGTACATTTTTTAATTTATTAAACAAATTCTCTATTTTACGTGTATATTGCAATAATTTGAGTGCATGATCAGTTTCACAGTCATTATTGCCTGCATTTAGCAGGTCCGTTCTATGTAATTTTAAAAGAGCATTCGCTTCAGCATTCATAAGTCTCTTAAACATTGATTCCATTTCAGTGACATTATTATTGCGAATTCCCAATTCTGGGTTATAATCAAGTTCGATTTCTTCCACATTGTCATTTGCCATGTTACTGCTTACTACAGCAAAAATATCAAGTAAGCAAACAAAACAGCAGAAGCAGGTTAAAGGCGTCCAGCAGAAAAATAAAGTAATCCAGTAACAAAACTTCAAGACGCCACCACAGCAAATGTGATACTTGACAAAGTATCAGTGCAATAGATACCTAATAATTAAAAGTCACCTTGAGTTTTGATGTAAATAGCAGTACACTCAAATTCCACCACGATAACAATGTGCCGTTGAGCACTTCAGTTTCAAAGTTAAAAGCAATGTATCAGCGCATCATTAAATGCTTAACGGCTGAAATTCAGGACATCAGCATGGTAAAAGCGATGCTGAAAACCACCTTTAAATCATTTAGGAACTGACAAAGCGGCCAAATATCACCACGCCAATGCTATATATTTAAAATTTTTATTCCATCACAAAATAAAAACAGAAGCTTCATGTAAGCGCTTTCGGGTTACAACAAACCCTTCATCAGACAGTCATCATTCTTAATGCCAGCATTTAAATAGTATAAATTGGCGCCAAAAATTCGCCTTAAAGAAATACTAGCCATATTATGAATGTCATTACTAAAAACGCTTAAATAGCGCATATCATTTGGTATCATAAAACATTCAAATATGCATTATATTCAAAACAAAATATAAATTAATACATATTCAAAAACAATGAACTAGTATGAATAAAAACAGTAGCAAACTAGTTCATAATAAAAGCAACAGATATCCATTCATATTATATATGCTTAAATATTAATGACATTCACAAATCATTAATACATATACATTATTATCAAAATCAAATATTGTATCTGCAGCTACAGTATCAAAAATATGTATGTCATTAAAATCATATATAGAAAAGAAGAAATAATTAATTTCATGTCATATAATAAAATATATATTAATAAAGATATGACAATAAACATTAAAATACTTTAACTGAAGTTTCTTCATATGCATTCTTGCATATGGAATCAGTAGGATGCAGGATGCCATAAAGCCCAGAGCCTGCAGAATTTGTCTTGCAGAAGACTGGGTTTTTGTTGCCATCAGTTGCCTTTGCTTGTCTGGCGTGAGGTAAGCCATCTGGGCAGTTGTATTCAAGCTTGCACCCAGGAATGTTATCTTTTGAGAGGGTACCAGTTTCGATTTCTTTTCATTTATTGTGTACCCTAGGCATGTTAGAAGCCTTTTCACAAATGCCAGGTGTCGAAGAACAGTGTCCTTGTTCTCTGCTTGAATGAGACAGTCCAAGTAAGGATATATTTGTATACTTCTTTGTCTGCAAAATGCAATTACTGGTGCCAGGCACTTTGTAAAGACCCTGGGCGCAGTAGATAAGCCAAAGGACAGTGCAAAGAATTGTTAATGCATTAAGCCAGTCTTGAATCTGAGGTATCTTCTGTACGATTGTCTTATTGGGACATGCAGGTATGCCTCTTTTAGGTCTAATGTCACCAGCCAAGCATTCGTGCCCAGCATGGGCAGAAGCTGCTGCAAAGTCAGCATTTTGAATTTTGGAATGTCCAGGTATGTGTTCAAAATTGATAAATCCAGTATTGGCCGCCAGGCCTTGTCCTTTCTGGGTATCAAGAACAGTCTTGGGTAAAAACCTTGTCCTTTTTCCTGTTGTGGTACTGTCTGAATGGCCCCCATATCCATGAGGGATGTAACCTGTTTCTGTGCCACTGCCCATTGATTTTTTGGCAGATCTGCCCAACCATTTGCCATTGGCAGTGTGTGGAAATGGAATCTGTATCCTTGTGATACGATGTTTAGTACCCACTTGTCCTGGGCTATTAACTGCCAATTTTGAGCAAAAAGTGCTAATTTTCCCCCTATGGGTGCTGCCAAAAGATAAGTGCTTGGTGCAGTCAGAGGGAAGTCATTGGGATTGCTTTCAGTAGGTTTGCACTTTATCTCCTCTAGATTTGGAGGTGGAAGCACCCCATTGCTTTGACCTGTATGAATCTTGCACCTGGTATCTGGAATCCTTAGGGCGTCTAGGATTTGCCCCTTTGGGCTCTGTCTGCCACAGGAAAGGACCAATTTTTTGTAGGCCAGTGTCTACTGAATCTTGGTGGCTGCACTTGCAAGAAGTCTTTAACAGTTTGCATAGACTTAGCTTTGTCTTCCATTTTCTCTAAAACCTCTTCTGCCTTAATACCAAACAGAAAATCATGCTGTAAAGCTGCATCTAGCAATTTAGCTTTAACATGATCAGGTAAATTTTGTTTCTTTAACCAGGCATGCCTCCTAATCACAGATCCAGTAACTGCGGCCCTGCAGGAGGCCTCTAAGGAATCAAAACCACATTGCAAAGTATGCTTTCCAACTTATTCAGCTGCAGGCAATAATTCCTGCAATTCTTTATTTTCTGCACATTCTGAAATCAACATCATTTTCTGTTTCAGCAATCCTATAACATGTTGTTGGTACTTAACCATATGAAATTGACAGTTTAAGGCCCTGATTGCCAAGGTTGCAGATGTATAAACCTTTTTTCCCCATCTGTCCAGTGCCCTTGAATCTGTCAGAGGGGGTAGGATTTTTTGCTGTTGAGGCCTTAACTCCCTTTGGACGCTGTGAAATAGTTTCAGGGTCAGCAGCAGGGTTTCTAAATAAAAATGTATGTGATTCAGGGACCGTGTAGTATCTGTCAGGCTTAATGGGAGCCAGAGGTAAGGAGTCAGGGGTCAAGCTCGACTCTGAAAACACATCATCCACAATATCTAAAACGAGGAATGGCTAAAGGCCTGTGTTGAGGGAGAAGAAGGAAATCCCTGAGCCTCTTTTTTGATTCTGAGAAGTCTTGACTCTCCCAGTGAAAATACTCCCTCAAAGTAAGCAAGTTTTCTCCAAATGAATAATCCTCAGGAGGAGATGCAGATGGAATAGACTCCTTAGCATCAGAATCCTCATAGGGAGGTATAGATAATTCCTGATCAGAAGAGGAATCAGAAGAAATAGAAACCCGATCTGAAGATTCATAATCAGTGTCTTGCCTAGGCCTCTTATCTGGAGGGAGATGGGTACCCCTGATCAAGGTAATAAGGTCTTCAGCCATTTTGATCATCTGTTTTTTAGGCATAGAGGCCTGTGCATGTGGCTCATGCGTCTTTTTTTAGTTTTAGAAGTTGCTTTTGTCTTTGGTTTTGCATCTGTCGTCTGTTTGATATACAAATGTTAAGGTCTGAATACACCCTCAGAAGCCGGTGCCTGCTCAGCGGCTCCGGACCCATCCGAGGGAGATACATCCGTCGGTCCAATACCTTGAATATCTTGCGGCATGCCGGACTCTACATGGGTGTCAGCAGAGGCCTGCGACTTAAAGGTAGAGGGTATCAGGGGCTGCGAATGCACCTCATTGAGTACCGGCGACTGGTTTAGGAGAAGCTTCGTCAGTTTTGGATCTCGACTGCCTTTCTCTGTCCTTTTCTTTGCGTTTTTTTGTGTACTCCGGTAGTCGGATTGCTATCCGACGACATTTCTGGGTAGTTAAATCGGTTTCCAAAATACTTTGATCCAAAAATATACCGACACTTAATAGTGCGTTGGTTAAATCTAGCACAACACTGACAACCAGGCACGTTGTGATTAGGGCCTAGGCAAGGAATACTGTATAAATGGAAATCCTTATGAGGTATTTGCTTCCCACAAGTAATACAATCATTAATTTTTTCTGACATCGGTAAAAAGCAAGAAAAAAGTTTCCCCAACGGGGTACTTAGCTTTAGTGAAGACTTTGGTTCTGAACCTCAAACTCGAATATTTCAGTAGTCGGCCGACCGGCATTTGCGAAATGCTTCTGCTTTGGGCACCGCGCGGCAAGAAAGACTAAAGAAAATGGTGTCAGCTGCATGTTTTATACCCTTGACGACCTGATGTCATGAAGAGAAGACAGCAACCGACGCAGGGCTCAAGACTTTGGAATTCAGGCCGACTGAGGGCAACCTGCCAGCAGATTACCCAAATGTAATGACTGCAACAGTGAAACACGAAGAACATCTAGCTTCGCCATTGAGCACCCTATTCAACCACAGCCTAAGTATAGGCTTCATTCTAGCACAGTGGAGAACTGCCATTGTCATCCCCTTGCACAAAGGTGGTGCCACGACTGACCCTGGAAACTATCACCCCATTAGCTTGACAAGTCTGATCTGCAAAGCCATGGAGCATATTATTATGGATCTCATAAACAAGCACATAGGTAATCTCTAAGCACTTGATCCCACCCAGTTCGGATTCATCAAGGTCAGGTCTTGCCTGTTCAACTTGGTTGACTTCTTTGAGATTGTCACCAAGGCCCTGGATGAGGGGAAAGTCAGTACATACAGCTTACCTTGACTTGGCCAAGGCCTTTGACACAATCCCCCACTCGGGCATCATCGAAAAGCTAATACAACTTGGCATAAATCCCTAACTCATCAGGTCGGTGGCCAACTGGCTCACCAACAGGACCCTCAAGGTCAAAATAGGTGTCTCCACCTCCGACAGCAGACCTGTCACTAGTGGAGTTCCCCAGGGATCTATCCCATGATGACTACTGTTTGGCATCTATTTCTCAGAGGTCCAGGCAAAGGCAAAAGGCCTATTGCTGACCAAGTTTGCGAACAACTGTAAGTTGGGTGCTGTTACTGACTCCCCAAATGATGTTAACATACTGCAAGAGGGTCTCACAGCAACTAATGACTGTGCCAAAGTCATAGACTCCAAATGAACACAAAAAAAAAGTATCATCATACTATTTTACAAAAACATGGCCCCTACTGATTACCACATCAACAGCAACCCCCTAAGCACACAGCCAGTGGTGACAGACCTGGGTATTCAGGTTGACAACAGTCTCACATTCGACCATCATGTAGCAGCATTGGTCAGAAAAGCCCTTTACTTGGTACATCTTATAGGTAAAGTGATTGCATCCACAAAAAAGGAGGTTATTACCTCTCTGTACACCTTCATTAGAGCAATAATTGAGTACAACACACTGTTTGGTATGTACCTCTCCAAATATCTGTACCAAATGGAAAGGCCACAGAAATACCTCACAAAGAGAATCCATGGCCTCCAACACCTGTCCTATGTAGACAGGCTCAAATCACTATCACTCTACTCGGTATCATACACATTGCTCAGAGGTAAGCTTTGTCTTGCCTACAAAGCAATCTGAGACCCTGCCCTACTAGCGATGCACCATATCTGTAAGTCTAACTCCTTATGCATTACTCGCTCAAAAGGCCTGATTCTAATATGCGACATCAAAAAAAGTATAGTTGTGTACGCTTACCATAAATGTAGATGTTCGAGTGTATTCACTGTTGCAGTCATTACAATTGGGTTATCCTGCTGGCAGGCTACCTTCAGTTGGCCTGAATTCCAAAGTCTAGATCCCGCGTCTGTTGCTGTCACCTCTTCCCTGACGTCAGTGCGCCAGTGTTATAAAAGTTGCAGCCGACGCCATTTTCTTCAGTTTTTCTTGCCCCAGATGCCAGGTGCCCCCAAAAGGGTAGGCTAAATATATGTCAATAAAACATGCATGCACCAAAGTATATATTTTGCCTTCATCTACAAGCAAATACACCACATAGGTTGTATAGAATAGAGAAGTACAGATAAGTTCCAGCAAAGAAAAGGGGGATGGGCGGGTGGGTAACCTGGACTGCAACAGTGAATACACTCTAACATCTATATTTATGGTAAGTGTACACAACTGTACTATGTTCTTCGTGTTTCACTATTGCAGTCATTACAACTGGGTTGAATCCCAAAGCTAAGGTTGGGAGGCTGGAGCTAAATAGCATTAGGGGCGGCTAATAGGCCCTGCGGATATGCAGTGGCAAAGCCTGCCCTGGATTTAGAGTAGAGTGGGAAGTGATAGTGCTTTGTGAAGGTATGCACTGAACTCAAAGCAGCAGCCTCTAAAATGTATTTGGTTGGTACTCCCCTGAGGAAGGCTGCTGAAGTGGCTGCTGCTGTGGTTGAATGTGGCCTAATGCCCTTAGGTACTGGCTTGCCATGTTGTGAATAGCAGAAACGAATGCAGTGGCCTATCCACTTTGAAATAGTCTACTTTGAGATAGCCTTTTCCAGTGATCCTGCAGCATATGCCACTAGTAATTGTTCTGTCTTTCTGAAAGCTTTGGTCCTGTTCAAATAGAAGCGTAGCTATGTCCAAAGAATGCAGAATTCTCTCCCCCTTATTCTGTGGGTTTGGATAAAAAGTAGGCAGATGAATAGTTTGGTTAAGGGCCACACTGGACACTACCTTAGGCATAAATGTCGGGTTTGTCCTCAGAGAAACCCTGTCTGGATAAAAAATGATAAAAGGTTCCACAGCCATGAGTGCCTGTAGCTCTGAGACTCATCTTGCAGAAGTTATTGCTAGGAGCAGAGCTGTTTTCCAAGATAAAAACTTTATATCAGCTGCAGTGGCTAGCTTGAAAGGAGGCAGGGTGAGTTTTTCCAAGACATAATTGAGGTCCCATGCAGGTGTTGATGATCTCCTTGGAGGCCTTACATTTTTGGCCCCTCTGAGGTACTGCCTTAATAAAGGATGAGAAAAGATTGGTGGCTCTGTATTGTAATGAGCCGAAATGGCACAGGCATGAATTTTTATAGATGAAAAAGATAGGCCTTTGTCCAGCATCTCAGTTAAGTATTGCAAAATCTGAGGAATGTTTGGTACAGCTGTGTCAATTCCTTGTGCCTGGTTCCAAGCACAGAATCTCTTCCATTTTCCAGCATAGGATTTTCTAGTACTAGGCCTCCTGACCTCCAAAATGACATCCATCACCGCTTTAGTGAGAGGTGTGTTTTGTATGACTACATTATCCACCATACTGCCAGAATTAAGGTCTTGAGTTGGCTGTGCAGGATCTGATTGTTCTGCTGGGACAGTAGATGAGGCACTTGAGGTAAGGTCCAGGCTGGGCATAGAGACAAGTTCCTTATTATTGGATACCAGTACTGGCGTGGCCAGTCTGGGGCAATCAGTATCATTTTCAGCTTTTCCTGTCTGACCTTTAGGAGTACCTTGGGGAGGAGAGGCAGAGGAGGAAAGGCATATACTGCTGCATTTTTCCAGCTGAAAGATAGGGCATCCACTTTCCATGCTTGTCTGTGATAAGTCCTTGTGCAGAATCTCTTTAGTTGGCAGTTGTGAGGTGAGGCAAATAGATCTATATCCGGGCATCCCCATTTCCTTGTTATCATGCTGAAGACTTGTGGATCCAATTTCCACTCATGGGGATCCATGAGGTTTCTGCTTAGTTCGTCTGCCAGAGTATTTATCTTTCCTGGCAGGAATTGTGCCTGCAGATGTACTTGGTAAGTCAATGCTGTGTCCCACAAAGTCATGGCTAGTCTGCAAAGGGGGTAGGAATGAGTGCCTCCCTGCTTGTTTATGTACCACATGACCATGGTATTGTCTGTCTTTATCAGTAGTTGTCTCAGATGAAGTAGGTCCTTGAAGGTTGTCAGGGCATTTTGAACAGCTAGCATATCTTTTTGACTGATATGTAGATGCATTTGGTTTGTGGACCATGTGCCTTGAATACATCTTCCTGCCATGTGGGCTCCCCAGGCATAATCTGATGCATCTGTTGTTAATGTCTGTGTGGCTGGGGGTAGAGTGAATGGCTGTCCCTTGTTCTGGTGACAGGCCTTCACCCATCGAAACTCCTGTTGTAGGCAGGGAATGAGAGTAACTATTGTTTCCAGGCTGTGGCAATGTTGAGTCCAAACACTGTGAAAAAAGTGCTAGTTTCCCCCCCAAATGGGCTGCCAAAAGATAAGTGCTTGGTGCTGGAAGGGGGAAGTCATTGAGACTGTTTCCTGTATGGCTGTGATTTTTCCTCTCCGCTCTTCGAGGTAGAAGCACCCCATTGTTTAGGCCTGTATGTGCCTTGGGGCTGTGATCTGCCTCTGCGGCATCTGTATCTGCCTCTTTGTGGCCTATCGGACACTGGAAAGGACCAATTCTTTGTAGGCCAGTTCCTGCTAAATCTGGGAGGCTGTACCTGCAAGAAATCCTCGACTGTTTGCATAGATTTAGCTTTGCCCTCCATTTTCTTCAACACCTCTTCTGCTTTAACACCAAACAAAGTATCATGCTGTAATGGAGCATCTAATAGTTTTGCTTTAACATGATCAGGCAAATTCTGTTCTTTTAACCAAGCATGCCTCCTAATGACAGAACCTGTAACAGCGGTCCTGCAGGAGGCCTCTAGAGAATCAAAACCACATTGCAAAGTATGCTTTCCAACTTGTTCAGCTGCATGCAATAAATCCTGCATTTCTTTGTCTGCACATTCTGAATTTGTTGACATATTCTGTTTAAGTAATGACATAAGATATTGCTGATATTTAAGCATATGAAATTGGCAATTTAAGGCTCTTACAGCCAAGGTAGCAGAAGTATAAATCTTTTTTTACCCGATCTGTCTAGGGCCCTAGAATCCCTATCAGAGTGGATGGGGTTTTTTGCAGTAGAAGCCTTGACCCCTTTGGGACCATGAGAGATGGTTTCTGGGTTAGCAGCAGGGTTTTTATAAAGAAATTTATGAGAATCAGGAACCCTATAGTATCTGTCTTGCTTAACAGGAGCTGGTGGCAAAGAGTCTGGACATAGACTGGACATCATCTACAATGTCTAAAACAGGTGGGATAGCAAGGGGTCTGTGCTGAGGCAATAAAAGAAAGTCTCTGAGCCTTTTCTTGGATTCTGAGTAATCTTGGCTCAGCCAGTGGAAATGCTCCCTCAGAGTATGCAGTGTCTGCCCAAAAGAATAATCCTCAGGAGTAGAGGCTGAAGGGATAGATTCTTCAGCATCAGAATCTTCATAGGGAGGAAGAGAATATTACTTTTCAGAGGAGGAATCAGAGGAAATGGAAACCTGGTCTGAAGATTCGTATTCTAACTCTTGCCTAGTCCTCTTATCAGGAGGGGGATGGGAACCCCTGATCAAAGTAATTAGGTCTTCGGCCATTTTAAGCGTCTGTTTTTTAGGCATGGAGGCCTGTCCAGGAGAATGCTGTACTTGTTTCTTTGTCTTTGGTGCTGCTTTAGTCTTTGCATTTGAAGCTGAACACCCTCAGAAGCCGATGCCTGCTCAGCGGCTCCGGACCAATCTGAGGGAATAGTTTCCGAGTGTCCAATACCTTGAGTTTCCAGTGGCCTTGTCGGCTCCACATGGGAGTCGGAAGCAGCTTGTGGCTCTGAGGTAGCGGGCATCAGGGGCTGCAAAAGCGCCTCACTGAGAACCGGCAAACCAGCAACAGGCCTAGCAGAAGCCTCGTCGTCGGTTTTGGATCTCGGATGCCTGTCCTTTTCCTTTTCTTTGCACTTTTTATAAACTCCGGTAGTTGGCTGTTCTGATGGCATTATGTAATTAAATCTTCTGCCAAAGAAATGGAATGCAAAATCGTACCGACGCTTAATAGTACGTTGGTTAAATCTAGCACAAAACCAACAACTAGCAACGTTATGGTCAGGGCCTAGGCAAGGAATACAGTAAGAATGAAAATCCTTATGAGGTATTTGCCTCCCACAAGAAATACAATTAACTTTTTCTGACATTGGTCTGGAGCAAGAAAAAAGTTTCCCTAATGGCGTGCTTAGCTTTAATGAAGACTTTGGATCTGAAATTCGAATTTGAAAAACTCAGGAGTCGGCCAACCGGCACTTACGAACTGCTTTTGCTTCGGGCACCACGCGGCAAGAAAGACTGAAGGAAAATGGCATTGGCTGCAACTTTTATACCCCCTGGCACACTGACATCAGGGAAGAGGCGACAGCAGCCGACACCGGACCTAGACTTTGGAATTCAGGCTGTCTGAGGTTTGCCTGCCAGCAGGATAACCCAATTATAATGACTGCAACAGTGAAACATAAAGAACATCCTGCTGGAGAGAGAGAGAGGTTTGGTTCCCAGTGGCTGCCCTGTCTCTGGAATAGACTTCCCATACACGTCAGAGTACCTCACTGACCCTCTTCAAGTGAAACCTTGATGAGCAGATGGGAAACTGCAAATTTGTCCCAGTGGTTCTACCTTTGTCCCTCATTGACAGAGGTGACAGGTGCTGACTGAGGTTTCTTTTTGGGAATAAACTGTTAATTAGGCTTGTAAGGGCCCCAGGGCCATTAGCCCAGTAACCTCCTATGATACCAACATTCAATGATGGTGCTCAGACTGGCATAAAAGAAGCTTCTGAGTGTGTGCGTCCATACGTTACCTTTATGCCCTATGCCTTGCACAAGGAGTGTATGTGTGACATGTGCCTGTAAGTATTAAAGGCTTTGGTATACTGGCCGGACATTGGCTATTAAAGGCTTTGGTACACTGGCCGGACATTGGGTTATCCTTGGCAGGAGAGCCCTTCAGTTATAAATACTCTAACAGTGATATGGAAGGGCATCAGCTGATTCAAATGTTGATGTCAGCTTTTCTAACACAAATTGTAGGCCTCAGGCTGGGCCCCATTCCTCATGAGCATACTCAGATGGAAGATTCCCTTTAGGAACTGCTTTATTGTGGGATCTGGACACCAATAGTGGAGTCTACAAGACAAGCATCTACAAATTGCTGAGAGATGTAGGTTCACAAAAACTTAAACCTGAAGATAAGAGATCAGACAAATACTGAAGAATCATATGCATGTCTGCTTGCTTAAATGTTGGTTCCTCCTTTGGCATGAAGGGAGAATTTTTTACATTCATTTAGGTAGGATTTCCTTGTACTTGTCTCTATAGCTTCCCTCATAATTTTCAGACTGCTATGTCCTTATGAAAAAAGTGGCCAAAGGGTAATAAAGTTATATCTCCAGGCTGCTAGATTAAGTGTGGACAGTTTGCAATGCACTAGGATCCCCCTGCACTGCATCAGGAGGATTTATGTGCCGAGGTAGCAGAAGATTGTTCCCCCTTGCTATGTAAATCAGAAGAAACTACAGCTGTATCTACTTATCATAAAAGTAGATGCTCTGAGTGTCTTCACTGTTGCAGTAATAACCATATCAGTATTCCTTGTTGTGGTAGCCTTGGCTGGTCCAAGTACCAGAGACTTAATTCCCTCCACCCGGGCTGGCAAACACCCTGCATCTGACATCAGGATGTCTGAGTATAAGGGTCACTGGCCAGCACCATCTTGCAGGTCTTTCTTGCTCCTATAAAAGGAGGAGCCTCTCAAGAGAAGCTCCAGGCCCACAGCACCATACACCCAAAAGTTCCCCATGTGAAAAGGAAAGGACCCTAAAGACTTAAAGAAAAGGAGAGAGAGTGGGGAGCAGTGGAAAGGAAAGGGGTGCCCACCCCAACCTGAAAGCACGACAAAGAGGAGATGGAGGAAAGAAAAATGTACAGCAACAATGAAGACACTCAAATATCCACATTTATGGTAAGTAGACACAACTGTACTTGGTCCATTGTGTTTCACTGTTGCAGCAATAACCATATGGGGAAGATTTCCAAAGCCAAGGGGTGGGAACTGGAAGCAGAAAATATTTTTAAGCAGAAGCTAGAATGCCCTGTGAGACTGCAGAAGCAAATTTAGCCCTGGATTTGGAAAAAAAAAAGGGGGTAAGATTACTGTGTTTGGCAAATGTGAGGGCAGATGACCAAGTGGCAGCCTATACAATTTCACTGGTGGAAACCCCTCTAAGAATGGCAATGGTGCTAGCAGTAACTCTGGCAGAATGAGATTTGATATGTCATGTAATTTGATTTCAATGATGTTTGTAACAAAAAGCAATACGGCTAGAAATCCACTTTGACATGTTCCATTTGCTGACAGGATTTCCCAGCTTGTTACTAGTGAAGGCTACAAAAAGTTGGTTGGACTAACTGCTCTGGCCTTGTCTGCATAGTATCTGAATTTGACTGTTTTGGCCCTGTCCAAATAGTATCTGAATTTGCTGGAAACATCAAGTGAATGAAGTACAAGTCCCCCTTATTTAATTTAGGGCTGAGGAAAAAATGTAGAGAGGTGAATGGACTGTGCAAGGGTAAATTCAGAAACCACATTTGGTATGAAAAGGGGAGAAGCCCTGAAACTCTAGTCCTGATGAAAAATGAGGAAGCGTTCAGTCCATGAGTGCTTGTAGTTCTAACACACATCTAGCTGGGATGATACTAAGAAGGTTATTTCTAGAAGAGAAATGGGTGTAGACTAAGTTTTTCCAACACAAAACTGAGATCCCAAGGAGGGGAGTGGACTCTTCTGGGAGGCCTAAGATGTATAACACCCCTAAGGAAGTGCTTCATAAGGGGTCGAGAGAAAAAGAAGGCTGCATAGGTAGGCAGGCAGATATGGCTTGAGTGAATTTTAATAGAGGAGTAATGGAGACCAGATTTGAATATATAAAAGGTAAGCAAGCACATGGCTGATCTCTGCTGAGCTTGGGGAGATATTCTGTTGTTGGAACCAGACAGAAAACCTTTTCCATTCTGAAGTGTATGATTTTCTGGTAGTAGGTTTTCTGGCTTATTATAAGATGTGCAGTACATCCAAGGAGGCATTGAGAAACAGCAAGTGCATTAAATAGACTGTCAATCTTAAGGTGCTGAGATTGGGGTGCATGATGGAACCCCTGTTTTGTGTCAAAAGGTCCACCTGTTGAGGAAGCAACAGTGTTTTTCCCTACGCAGGCTGTCTATGAAAGGGAACCAATGTGGCCTCAGCCAAAAGGGTACAATCAGTATTACGCTTGACCCTTCCTCCCTGATTTTCAGTAATACCCTGTTGATGAGAGATATGGCAGGGAAAGCATAAAGAAATAGACCTGTCCATGGAACAGTGAAGGCATTCATCTTTCAGGCCTTTGGATATCTGGCCATTGCGCAACTTTTTTGTATTGGATAGTTCTGGTCTAAAGCAAAAAGGTCTGTTTCTGGCACACCCCAAGTAAAGTAGATGAGTGAATATGATCTTCAGGGTACAATCATGAGCGGTAATGTCTGATCTGCTAAGGTAATTTGTAAGAGAGGCATTTTTCCCTCAGCAAGTATTGGGCTAGAAGATGAAAGCCCAAGTCTTATGCTGTCTCCCATACAGATATGGTTATGTGGCACAGAGGATAACACTGTGTACCCCCCTCTCCATTTATGTACCACATCACTGTAGTGTTGTCTGTCTTTATCAGTACAGTCCCTAATTTCCAGGGGTCCTTGAAATCTAGGTTGCCCTTGGGAAAAGCCATCATTTCCTTTAGATTGATGTGATTTTTCTAAAAAATGTTGTTCCCATTTTCTTTGAGCTTGGAAGCTGTTTGAGTGTGCTCCCCAAGCCAAGTCTGAGGCTTCTGTAGTCAGAATCTGCTATGGATGAGGGATGCTGAACGCTACCCCTGTGTTCTGCTTATAAGCAAAGATCCACTGCTGAAACTCCCTTTTTAAACAGAGGAGGAGTGGAATTCTTTGACTGAAAAAAATGTGCTGATTTCAAATGATTTTCAAATACAACTGGATCTTGTGAAGCCTGGCTAGAGGAATATTAAGATACATGAAGTCAAGTATCCCAGAAGTCTAAGTAACTCCTGCACTGGAAATGAACTGAATGGAAGAAGAGATTAGAAGTAGCTTGTTATGAAACAGATCTTTTCCAAAGGGAGGACATCTCTTTGGAAGATATGTGTCCAGCAAGGCTAGTTTTCTAGATGAGTTAATAAGTAGTAGGCTAGCTGCCCTTACAGACCATTTTAAGTCTAGTTAGTTTCCCTTTTCGTACTCTAATAACCTATTACATTTGGTTATATACTGGTCTTAGCTATCCTCATGGTTATTTCCTCAAATGAGAATAACTGGGATTGCACCACTGATAATTTGAAAGGACCCATGCATGGGATAAAGCATTTAGGATCTGCCTCTGAGCATTAGTCGTACAGGGTGCAGTCCTGGGGTAAATTTTTGGTGTCCCATCCATAGATGTAAGTTGTACTTGAAAATGGACAGGAAGGAACTTTGTTTTATGAGTATGAAGATTCTGTTCTGTAGCAGCGGTATCCTCTGCAAAATATACCTGTCCCTCCAAACCATTCTGTTGATGTCACAGAAGATATTTAGATCTAGAAACTAGTACGTCTGATGCCATTTGACTTGCTGATATGCAGTAAATCAATCAGTAATGGATGGAGAGAGGCTGGATTTCTTTAGATTCAGGATGCAACCTAGAGAAGAGAAAATGGTCGTACTTTCTTGTAGGGTGGAGAGACACTCATCCTCAGAGTGTCCTTGGATCAGGCAGTCCATTTAGATAAGGGTAGCTATAATTGCTCTTGATATGACAGGGTAGCCAGGCATTTGATGAATACTCTGGGTGCAGCAGATAAGCCAAACAGAAGAACAGAGAATTGATGATGACGTACACCTGCTTTGAACTGTATATGCTTTCTGTGTGATCCTCCAATGGGAATGTAGAGGAAAACATTTTTTACATCCAAGGTGACCATGTGGGCTCAAGGAGCAAACACTGGCAGGAGTTTTAGCAGAGTAAGCATTGTGAATTTTGGAACCAGAAGAAATCTATTAAATTCTTGACAAATCTTGTATGGGCTGCCAAGTTACCTCTTTTCGTGGAACAAGAAAGAGCCTTGAGTAATACCTCCTTTTCACCTTCTATGGAGCCTTGCTGTAAAAGCAGACCTACTTGGGTCAGAGCGTCCTTTAGCTTGTTGGGTTGAACGGTAGGAATGTCAGCAGACATTGGGAAGGAAGCTAAGTCTGACAGCCAAGGATGAGCAAGAGAGTCTGTAAACTCAACATCTTAAATTTGAGATCTTTATGAATCTGTTTATTCTTTATAAGGCTAGAATGAGTTTCCATAATGTCTTTTACTGGGACAAAGCAGGCTGTAGCAAAATCTATCATGCCTGTGGTCAAATGGAATAAGTTATATGTTTCCTTGTAGCAGCACTTCTGCTGAGACAGGGGTCTAGGTGTTCCTGATCTTTTGGTACACATACATGAAAGTCCCTTTTTCTTTCCTGGTTTGAATCTGAAGTGCGGTCTGCACCCTCTGGAGACAATCTGCAAGACCCACTGGTCCGAAGAGGTCAGACTTCCCCTATCCTGTGGCAATGATGTGGAAAGATGTGGCAGGTACAGGGCTGTATTTTGCTTTCTGAGGGGTGAAAGGTAGGGGGCTGGCATAGGCGCAACTGATCCCTGCCACACACTCAGCCCTGAGGGACCTCGGACCTCACTTTATACCCTACTGTTACCATTTTCTTTTCTGTTTGGCCTTCCCATAGGTTCATAGGTAGGTACTAGGCTATTGACCCTAGGGCCTATATAAGCCTAGCCAAACGGTACCCTGACTTTTGTCACCCAAGAAAATTATTTTCCTCTACCCCTGTCAAGCAGAGCCACAGAAGTGATCCCCGGGGTGAATTTCCTAACTCCCATCCAATCATCAAGATTTTTCTTGAAGAGTGCTAATGAGGAGCTTTGTTTGATATAGATAGGTAGTTTGCTCCAGAGTATGGGAAGTCTCTGGGACAGGAATCTATCCCTCCAGCATGTTCTGTTCATTGTGGTGACAAGGTTTAGGTCCCTAGAGCATGTAGCTCGGAGGGATTGAGATTTCTTTAAGTGGAGCATACCCAACAGCTTTGGGTTTAGGCAGGGATCACCTCTGAGAAGGTGATGTGACAGAGTGAAGCTGGAGTTTTTTGAGACGGTCTGCGTAGGGCATCTGTTTGAGGCTAGTAATCCTCTTTGTGAGATATCCTTTCCAGTTGTTGTAGATGTCTTGTGAGGTACATACCAAAAGGGGCGTTGTACTCTATAACAGGTCTGATTGGTGAGTAAAGGGGAACAATGACCTCTTTTTTTCCTGGATGAGAAACCTTTTGTGATGAGGTGTGCCACGTAGAAGGATTTCCTGACTACTGTGGTGATGTGATTACCAAAGGAGAGACTACTGTCCACCTGTGTCCCAAGGTCTCTTATCACACTTTTGGTGTTAAGTAGACTACCGCCTATGTGGTAGTTCATGGGTACAGAGTTTTTACCAAAAGGGATGACAGTACACTTTTTGACATGGAGCTTGAGAGGCCATGGCTTTGACACCAGACATTTGTCTCAGTGAGGCCCTTTTGTAGGATTTCCACATCGTTAGGAGTTTTGATTATGGCTCCTAGTTTACAGTCATCCACGAACTTTGTTAGCCAAAGACCTTCTGTGTTAGCCTGTACTTTAGAGAAGTAGATACCAAATAGGAGAGGACCTAGGACTGAACCCTGTGGTACTCCACTTGTCACTGGTCTGAAGTTGGATTTAGAGTCTGCTACTTTCACAGTGTGGGTTCTGTCAGTGAGCCAGTTGGCAACCAATCTTGTGGCATAGGGATTTATACCTGGTTTAGTGAGTTTATCTATAATTCCAGAGTGGGGGATTTTGTCAAAAGCCTTGGCGAGATCCAGACAGGCTGTGTGAACCACTTTACTCTCATCTGCTTTGATGACCGCTTCAAAGAAATCTATCAGGTTTAGGAGACATGATCTGCCTTTTACAAACCCGAACTGGGTAGGGTCCAGAGTTTGGAGATTACCAATGTTATTGTTTATAAGTTCCACAGCCTTGCAGACCAGGCTCATCAGGCTAATGGGGCGGTAGTTCCCGGGGTCCGTGGTGGCTCCTCCTTTGTGGATTGGGATAACTGTTGCTGTGTGCCATTCAGTGGGCACAAAGCCTGAGGCGAGGCTATGACTGAACATGGTACTTAGGTGGGGTGCCAGTTCGTTCTGTAGTTCATGTAGAATGCAGCCTGGGATGTTGTCAGGTCCCATGGATGCTGTGTTCTTGACTTTGGAGAGTGTGCTTTTTACCTGTGCAGCCGTGAGTACAGGAACTTTGTATTCTTCCGGTATAGAGATGGGCCCTTTAGGGGATGAGAGAGGGGTAAAGTTAGCATTGAACCTATCTGACAGTATGTTGGCAATATCAGTTGGTTCTGTATATTTAGTGCCATTGTGCTGTAACTCAGAGCAGATCTGAGTGTTGCCATTGAGATTCTTGACATAGCTATAGAATGCTTTGTGGTTGTTTTTATAATCAGTAGTGATTTGTTTTCATAACTAGCTTTGGAGGATTTTATGAGGGATCTCAGCTTCTTACTGAGGCTGACCACGGAGTTCCTCCAATCATGGGATTTTACTCTTTTTTGCAACAGTTTCTTTCTTCTGTTGTAGAGTTTGGTTATGGCAGGGGACCACCAGATTGGCTTCCTTTTTTTGGAGGATACCATCTTGGTTCTGTGAGGGATTGCACAATCCCTGCACTCGTGTAAGTGCTTATAAAGTGCTGTATAGGATTCAGCAGTCGTACCTCTATTGTCCGTTAGCATAGATGTTGTGAAGTTTGCCACTTCTGTCTTAAGAAGCGTGAAGTTGGCTTTGAAGAAATGTTTTCTCTAATGGGGGGTGGGGGTGGGATGTGGATGTCTGCTTGTGATCAGATCTGACTGAGGAACTGACCTCTGGTGTGGACTACCGGTTACCCATGTTGGTAATGACCGGGTCTAGGATATTGCTGCCCCTGGTGGGGGTGTGGATAAGTTGATCCAAGGCGTTGGAATTTATGAATTCCAGAAACGTTGAGCACAAGAGCTGGTACATGAGTAGTCTTCCCAGTTAATGGTGGGGTAGTTGAAATCGCTCATTATTAGGGTGTTGGGTTGTACCCTAATATTTTCCAGTGTATCAAGAAATGAGGAGTGGGAATCCTGGGTCATGGTGGCGGATCTGTAGCAAGCTACAATTTGGATTGCGGTCTTGCCCAGAGTTAGTTGCACTTGGATAATCTCGGATGCATTATGCTGAGCAACTAGCCTGGAGGTGTGGATATCCTTAATGAATATGGCCAAAAGGTATGGCATGAATTATAGCCTGGTAATGCAGGGGTGCTCTCCAGAGCCTTGAACCAGGTCTGTGTCACTTCACAGATGTCGATGTTCTCCATTTTAAGGAGTGCCTCGAGTGAGTGCATTTTGAGGTTTAGACTTCTAGCATTAAGTAGCATTATCCTCAGATTTTGCTTGCTTGTAACTGTTATGGTGGTGAATTTGTCATTTGAATCTTGCCTAAAAAAGGCACTATAGGGGTGGCAAGAGCCTTAGCCAGAATCTGGAATACCAAGGGCGACAGGTGCAGGCCATCTCTGGCAAAGCATCATGGTTTGTCAATCATGTCATCCCAGGCAGACAGATACTGGATCCTCTTAGAATGACACCAGAAGCTTAGCCAATTGTTGAAGTCAATCATTTTGTCCTTGTACTGTGGTATCATTGTGATGGCAGGACGCTACTCAGGGCTAAGGTCATACCTGCCTGGGCTACAAGATCGGACAGTTCCTCCATGTCTCTTTACATGTAGTCCAGGGAGGTACGTCTCAGGTCATTCACACCAACATGGACAATGACAGAGCCATATTTGTATTTGTTATGGAGTGACCTGAGTGCATGTGTTATGTGGCGGATCCTGGCACCTGACAGTAACTTTCTCCTTGGTTAGCCTGGTGAGTGGAACATCAGTGTGCCTGACTATAGAGTCACCTATGACTAGAGTGTTGGGTATGTTGTTGTGCCTTATGGGCTGTGGTTGAGTGGCACACTGAGTTTGTGGGCTATGTGTCATTTGGGTTGTGTTGGGGGGTGCAGGTTGCTTGCGTTTCTGCTTTGGAGGTCCCTGTTGCTTGGGTAGATTTTTTTTGACAGCCTCTACGAATGTAGGTGTGTGTTTTCTGTTTTTATGTGTGTATTTTGGTGGTGTAGGTTTTGAGGGACTATGTGATGAGTGTGGTGTGGTGCAAGTGTTTACCTTCTCCTCTTGACTGTCTAGTCCAGTCTTGGGTGAAGACAGCTTTGCTTCCAGTTTGGCTATATAAGTGCATCTCTCACAGGTTGTAGTGTTGGGTGGTTGTCTGTGTACATGTGGCAATTGCTGCATTGCCCCAAGATGCCCAGATTCATCAGGTATACAGGAGAAAACACCGGGAGCTTACCCTTAGACATGCCTGGATAGGTGCTTATTTATTAAGTACTAAAAACTGTTTTCCTTTAGACAAGTGAGGAAAGTTGAGTGCTGTAGTAATTTGTATCTTATTTAGTGCTTACAATGAGTTCTGAACAAGTGCTGAGCTCAAAGAAACAGATTTGAGTGCTGAAACTAGAAAACTGGCTAGTTATAAGAAACAAAATTAAGCTAGAAAGCTTCCCTCAAACACATAAAGGCTTGGGGGCTCAGAAACTTACAAACAGTCCTGGATGCAGCAAATCTGTATCTGGACTAGACGACTTACAGGAAAGGCAGGAAACAAGCTTAGAATTTTTTTTTTTTTTTTGTAAAGTGGAAAGGGGAAAGGAGGAGCAGAAACTAACTGGGTTGGCCTTCTCAAATGTTCTCCCTGGATTAGGTAGAATGTGGTAATGACACTAGACTGGGAGGAGTGTCCCAGTTCAAATTTACAGTAGGGGCAGGCAACTGCAAAGCCACCAAGTATAAAAACAAGATACCAATAAGAAGGGAGGGTGGGAAACAAAAATCAGAACAAACCCAACCAGATGCTTAACAACTGTAGAAAATTCTAGTTAACACCTCACACACAGTGAAACTAGCTAGCAAAGTATATGCAGACAATAAAAATACTATAAATAACTCAGAAATAAGCAAAAAACAGGATACTTAATGTTATATATCACAGATTAGTTAGCTCAGAGCCCCTTCCTCTGATTAGCTCAGTGTGAAATGGCAGAAACACTCACAAGTTAACTTTAGTAACAAAGTTGAAACCTGAAACAACTTTAAAAAAGCTTGAAATAACCAATGAGGTGCTTACTCCAAGGCATAGGCCAGGCAACCCCGGTCAGGCAATGACCACAAACAATTCACTCTCACTGAAATACTATACTGGCTTTGGCTAAGCTATGATGGCCTGAAACATGTGCTCAGACACACAGTCTCTACTAACAAACAACTAGGCCCAAAACTCAAGCCTGAATATGGACAATGCTACCAACACTACCAAGGTATAAAAAAACTGCAGAAATGTTTAAACAGATAAAGGATCAATAAGACTCTAGAGAATGCTTTTAAATGCAAACAAGTTATATGATACACTCCTAGCAGGAAATCAGAACAAACAAACCCAACCAGATGCTTAACAATTGTAGAAAATTCTTGTTAATACCTCACACACAGTGAAACTAGCTAGCAAAGTATATGCAGACAATAAAAGTGCTATAAATAACATCTTTTGTTTGTTTGCTTTTCTGTGCCTCTGGTAGTAAAATACTTGCCTAAATGGGTATTTCCTGTTGCATTAGGTAGGAGGGTGAAATCAGTTTGACTGACTCCTTTGTTTTGTTCTCTTTTGTCCATTTTTTTAAACACATGGTGAGACAAGTCCATACAGCAACTTCTAATCCAAAGGGAGATATCTTCAATCAGGGACTGAGTCTTCAGCCAAGAGTGTCTCCTGATAATTAACCATGCTACAACATATGTGGATGTTGCAAGCAATGCATTATACCTGCATCTTATGGCATTACATAGTCTACTTTAAAATAGTCTGGACATGGCTGATCATAGCTACCATCAAGGTTTCATCCTGCACTCCCCCACAACTATCCCAGAGTTGTTTAATGATGTGATCTTGAAACTGTTGGTCTAAACAGTTGCAGAAGTGTATACACCCCCCCAAAATGGTCAAGCAATATGCTTTCCATGTCAGTGGGAAGAATTTTTCACCCCAAGGCTAGTCTACTTCAATTAGCAGTTTCCAGAAACCATGTATCTGTATTTGGAGTAGAGGCTTTAATACACAAACCTATGAGATCATTGAATCCTATTACAATTTGTCAGACAACACAGATGCATCGTTATGGTGAGTACATAACTTTTGTTTTCTGAGTGCACTGTACCCCACAATCCTAGTTGAAGTAAGAAGAGTTACACTATTTGGTATTCAACTTTTATGTTAATTAGGAGTCCAGATGTTTAGCCAGATACACCCACTTTTCCTAGTAGGGGCCAAGGAAACCTGACCAGGCTGGTACTGAGAATCCATGTGACCCTGTCTCAAAACAGAGTTGGGTCCGAGCTATCCAGTTCCGAAGTCCCGAGGGGAAGGAGGGCTCTGACAACCTTGGAGTCAAACCCATACCCCTGGATCCAGCAGTAAAGCTATGACTTCGAGATCCCTACAGCATTGAAAGAGTCAGTGTGTTTGGATCAGAGATGGTGTCAAAGTCAATGAAGGCCAAGCCTTCAGATCTGTCAAAGACAAACCCAAGAATTTCAGATCTGATATCTCCTAAGCCAAAGGATGTATCAGAGAAAGTTTCAGCAATGTTGCTTGGGATGGTGCAAAACTCATGAGTCCAATGGGAGATGGAGACGGAATGACTCTCAGCTGAATATGGGTCTTGGAGAAATTTTCTCAACATTCTGTCTACATCTGCTTCAGTAAGACTCCTAGTAGACCTGAGAGATGATGAGGTCAATGGAGGTCTAGAAGCCCATCATGGGGTGTCTGTGGGTAGAAGACTTCAAAGTGCAAGAGGTTAGATGTGAAGGCTTAGAATTTATTTCTGGCAGAGCCGATCCTGGAGTAGAAAAAGAAAAGCAGTCAGGAGAGCACTTCCTCAACTCCTTAGACTTCATTGGCTTCTTAATGGAGGAGAAAGCTCCAGAAGCTGAAAGTTAGGAAGAAGGCAGCATTCCCCACAGTACTAACATATTTTTATGCTCTACCAGTACCCTGTGATTGAACGTTGCAAAAATGTCACATTCAACATTCAGATGTTCAGCTCCAAGACAGTAGATGCATTCAGCATGGACGTCTGAATTTGGAATTTTGTGCCCATAAGAGGAGCACTTTTTAAAGTCCATGGACTTCTCAGACATGGCTCCACAAAGACAAGACAACTTAAGGAAAAATAAATGACAAATATCAGCAATGGTAATCACCAACAAACTCTGTAATCCAGAGGAAAAAATGGCAACAATATTAAGAAGGTTACTATATATGTAGTAGAAATGAAAAAGGAAAGGTGTTAAGAAAATAAAGGCCTGAGGCCTACAAGGTGCAATGCTTCCAACACTATAATAATGAAAAACTATACAGAATCCTACAACTATTTTTTTTTTACTTAAATTCTGGGGAGGATTAGAAGAACAAGAAGAAACAATAGGAGAAGTGAAAATAATCTGTCTAACTAAGCTTAGCTTGAACTATGAGAAACCATGTCTGAAACTGGAACAGGTAAACAAAACCTGAAGCAATACAGATCATGGGTAAGGGAAGATGTTTGATCTAAAGAGCCAAAGTCTGTAAAGTGGCCAAGGTCGGATCCAAAACTGATCAGCTGAGGAACGGATGAAAAACATCAGATCCAAGTTAAAAACAAATCTGAGAGTGACAAAATTATACAAAACAACCAGACAATATAATAATGGAAAGGACAACAGTATAACACTATACCGGGGGTCTTTTCTTTCTTTCTTTTTATTTAGTCAAGCAGCAATACACAGTCCTTAGACTATGGCATTCAGAGTAAGCTCTAAAGTGCATAGTAATGACTTTCCTTTTGCACAGTCCTGTGCTACACAGTTCATTAGTATTGTAAAGCAATATTTAAATAAAAATTCCAAACCAGCCTCAAATACAGACACTTGTACCAAAAGTGTTACCTAGTAAAGAACAGCTAAAATAAACCTCCATTACTGCCACCAGCAAGCCACAGAATACATGTCTGTGAGACCCTGTATGGTACACCCATTAACTTCCTCTTGAAATGAGATTTTAAGTACCAAACTAACCAACAAACTACCACCATACAAAAAGTACAGTTTTGTACCTACCATAAATGTAGATGTTCGAGGATCCACATTGCTGCAGTCCTAACTATTGGGTAGTCTGCTGTCCCAGTCGGCCCGAATACCAAAGTATATGGCTGACGTCGGTCAAGGCGCATTAGACTGATGTCAGTACGTCAGGGTACTAATGCGCATGACCGACGTCATATCCTCAGTCTTTTCTTGCCCCAGATGTCAGAAGACCCTAAAAAGACAAGGCCAAAACCAAAAACTCCAAACATTCCTGCACCAAAAATATATACAATATATACAAAATTACCAGAGTATAACCTCACCTACACAACCACCCCTAAACACAGAGGCGAAGGAGGGAGGGTAAATTGGACTGCAGCAATGTGGATCCTCGAACATCTACATTTATGGTAGGTACAAAACTGTACTATGTTCTTCATTCCACATTGCTGCAGTCCTAACTATTGGGTAGAATCCCAAAGCAGAGGTAAGGGAGGCTGGCAAATTACAAGGAAGCAGGAGCTGACAACATGCCTTGCAAAATAGCTGTGGCAAAACCAGCCCTAGATTTAGAGTAGAGAGGAAGGTGATAATGCTTAGAGAAAGTATCCACTGAACTCCAAGTAGCTGCCTCCAAAATATCCTTAGTTGCCACCCCCCTTAGAAATGCTGTAGAAGTGGCAGTAGCCCTAGTGGAATGAGGCCTAATCCCAGCTGGAATCTCCTTGCCATGATGGGAATAACAAAATGCAATGCAAAACCCAATCCACTTAGAAATAGTTTGTTTTGACACAGGCTTGCCCTGAGAACTCAAAGCAAAAGAAACAAACAACTGCTGAGACTGCCTAAAATCGTTAGTCCTGCTTAAATAATAACGCAATTGCCTGTGCACATCTAAAGTGTGCAAAATCTTTTCCCCTTTATTTTGGGGATCTGCATAAAAAGTAGGCAAATGAATAGTTTGGTTTAAAGCCACACTAGAAACCACCTTAGGCATAAAGGAAGGATTAGTACGTAAAGATACCCTGTCCTTATGAAAAATCAAAAAAGGCTCTACCGCCATAAGGGCCTGCAACTCAGAAACCCTTCTTGCAGAAGTAATGGCCAACAAAAAAGCAGTCTTCCATGACAAATATTTCAATTCAGCAGTAGCCGCAGGCTCAAAAGGTTGTAGAGTAAGTTTCTCCAACACAAAATTGAGATCCCAAGCAGGAGTAGGAGCTCTACGTGGGGGTCTTATATTCTTTGCCCCTCTAAGAAATTGTTTGAACAAAGGATGCGAAAACAATGGTGGGTCACAATCATAGTGAGCTGAAATTGCTGCAGCATGAATCTTAATGGAAGAGAAAGACAAACCTTTGTCCAATAACTCAGTAAGATATTGAAGAGCCACACTCAAATTAGGCTCAGAAATCTCCAAATTGTTTGCTGCACTCCAAAATAAAAATCTCTTCCATTTTTCTGCGTACACTTTCCTTGTACTAGGTCTTCTGGCTTCCATAATCACATTTAAAACTTGTTGAGGAAGTTGAGACCTGCTGTCTTTCAAAACAGAATATGCCAGGCTGTTAGATGAAGAGATTGAAGCTTGACATTGAGCAGGTGACCGTCCCTCTGAGACAACAGGTGTGGAATCAAGGGTAAAGGCCATGGAGGCTTCCTTACCAGACTCCTCAGTAATGGGTACCAGTGCTGCCGAGGCCAATCTGGAGCTATTAAAATCATCCTTGGCTTGTCTTGTCTGACCTTTAGAAGCACCTTTGGGAGAAGAGGCAGAGGTGGAAAAGCATACACATGAAGATTTTTCCAACTGAAAGAAAGAGCATCCACTTTCCAAGCTGTGTGATGAAACCTCTTTGTGCAAAACTTTGGCAGCTGGTGGTTTAGTGGAGAAGCGAACAGATCTATGTCTGGAGTTCCCCATGACACTGTCAATTTTGAAATACATGAAGATCCAGTTTCCACTCGTGGGGATCCATGATTTGTCTGCTTAACACATCTGCTAAGGAGTTCTGTGCTCCGGCAGAAACCTTGCCTGAAGAGTTAGTTGCAAGCTGAGCGCAGTCTCCCATAAAATCATTGCTTGCCTGCACAATGGGTAAGAATGTGTTCCCCCTTGTTTGTTGATGTACCACATGACAGTTGTGTTGTCTGTTAGAATCAACACCTGCCCTGGAAGAAGTAACTCCTTGAAAGCCATTAATGCAAACTGGACTGCTAACATCTCTTTCATGTTGATAAGTAGATGCTGTAGTCTGGCAGGCCACTTGTCTTGTATCCACTTTCCATTTAGATGAGCTCCCCAAGCAATGTCTGAGGCATCTGTCGTTAGAATCTGACTCGCCTCTGGCCGGGTCACAGAGAGTCCCTTGTTTAGGTGACATTCCTGAGCCCACCACAAAAATTCCTTTTGAATGCAAGGTATTATTTGAATGACAGTGTCCAAATCCTGGCAGTGCTGTGTCCATACATTTTGAGATACCATTGCAGCTTCCTCATATGCAGTTTGGCATTGGGAAGCACCAGAATACAAGATGCCATGAACCCTAAGGCTTGAAGGACTGTCCTTGCAGTCAGCCCGGACTGAAGAGATAGTTGATGGAAGTAACTGGAAAGATTCTTTTGTTTGTCCAGGGTTAAAAAGGCCATCTGGGCTGCTGTATTCAGTCTCACACCCAGAAAGCACATGTCTTGAGAGGGTACTAGACTGGACTTTATTTCGTTCACAGAATACCCTAGGCATCTTAGCACTGCTATGACATAATCCAAATGCTGTAGATGGTCTTCCTTTACTTGAGCTAGAATCAGGCAGTCGTCCAAGTAAGGATAGATTTGAATTCCTTTTAGCCTGAAGTAAGCTATCACTGGAGCCAGAACCTTTGTGAATACTCTGGCGGCAGTGGATAAGCCAAAGGGCAATGCAGAGAACTGATAATGAGAATTTCCAGCTCGAAAACGCAGATACTTCCTGCAACTTAGTCTTATAGGCACATGAAGGTAAGCTTCCTTGAGATCTAAAGTTACCATCCAGTGATCCTTGCCCAGCAGAGGTAAAAGCTGTTGTAACGTCAACATTTTGAACTTGGGAATGTCCAGATAAGTGTTGAGGATAGATAAATCCAAAATTGGCCTCCACGTGTTCCCCTTCTTCGGTACTAGGAACAGGCGAGAATAAAATCCTAGGCCCCTTTCTGGCACAGGAACTGGCTGAATGGCCCCTATGTGGAGCAACAGAGAAATTTGCTTGTGAGCCTCTTGTCTTTGTAGAGGAGGAATGTCTGGCATGCCTTTGAAAGGAGGCATGGTATGGAAATAAAACCTGTAACCGTGGTGAATGATATCCAGAACCCATCTGTCTTGGGTAATTAAATCCCAATTTTCTTTGAAAAGAGACAGCCTTCCTCCCAAAGGTGCTGCCAGGCGAGAATGTACTGGCAGCAGAAAAGGCAGGTCATTGGGTCTGCTTACGAAAGGACTGACTCCTGCCCTCACCAGAAGACTGAGCAGGGGAACTCCCTGTCCTAGGCCTAAAAGAACCTTGAGCTCTGCCCCTACCACGTCTAGACCTACCCCTAGACTGGGAATCATAAGCAGGATAAGTCCATCCCTTAGTAGGCCAATTTCTACTAAACTTCGGAGGCTGCACCTGCAAAAAATCCTTAACAGTTTGCATAGACTTAGCCTTGTCCTCCATTTTCTTTAAGACTGCTTCCACAGGCGAACCAAACAACACATCAGACTGCAAAGGAGCATCCAAAATCCTTGTTTTAACATGCTCAGCTAAATTCTGATCTCTCAACCAGGCATGCCTACGAAGAACAGAACCAGTGGCAGCCACCCTCAAGGAGGCCTGCACAGCATCAAAACCACATTGCAAGGAATGTTTACCCACCTGTTCAGACACATGAACTAAATCCTGCAACTCTTTACACTCAATACCTTCTGCCAGAGCATCCACCTTAGATTTCAATTGTGAAAGGAGATAATTCTGATATTTTAACATGTGAAACTGACAATTCAACGCCCTCATGGCTAAAGTGGAAGAAGTATACACTTTCTTTCCCCATCTATCCAAAGCCCTTGCCTCTTTATCAGGAGGAACAGGATTTTTAACAACAGAGGCCTTCACACCTTTAGGCCGCTGAGAGACAGTTTACGGGTCTGCGCTAGGACTCTTAAAAAGATACTTATGAGCTTCAGGCACGCTATAGTACCTATCCGGTTTAACTGGGGCAGGAGGCAAAGAATCAGGATTGAGGGAAGCCTCTGCAAAACATCTTCCACCACATTCAGAACAGGAGGTATAGCTAAAGGCCTACAATGGGCTACATGCAAGAATTCCCTAAGCCTCTTCCTGGAATCAGAGAAATCTTGACCTTCCCATTTAAAATGCTCCCTCATGGAATGCAGAGTCTCTGAAAATGAAAAATCCTCAGGAGGAGAAGCTGAAGGAGTAGAATCATCCACATCAGAATCAGAATAAGGAGGATACTCCTGCAAGTCTTCAGCTGAAGACTCAGAAGCCTCCGAACATTGCTCAAAACTCTCAAACTCAGGTTCCACCCTAGGCCTCTTATCAGGAGGGGGCATAGAACCTCTAATCATAGTAATCAAATCCTCTGCCATTTTAAGCATATGTTTCTTAGGCAAAGACCCTGAAGCACTAGGAGAAACCCCCACTGAAGTTAAACTTGGCCTGCCTCTCAAAGAAGCCTTGGAAACAGAAGGGGAGGCTCTAACCACCTTAGGAAGAGAGGGAATAACAGCCACCTGAGAAGCCCCCTCAGCCTGGCCTACTTCCTGCGAGGATACATCCTGTAACAGTAAAGTCTCTCCCTGAGACTCCAAAGAAACACCTGGCAAAACCTCCGGCTCCACTGAGCCTTCTAAAGATCCGACGTCTGGGACTGTCGGTTCTTCCACTCTAGGCTTTGCTGCTTTGTCCTTGCACTTTTGGTCAAGCGGGCGTCGGAGCCTCCGACGGCATTTTATAATTACAACGCTTCCCAGAAACTAACCTGGCACAGTCTAACCTTCTCTTAATAGTGCGTTTGTTAAATCTAGCACAAGAGCGGCATCCAACAACGTCGTGCTCAGGCCCTAAACAAGGTATACACAAAGTATGGTAATCCCTATGAGGTATCTGTTTCCCACAAGAAATACAGTTATTCACTTTTTCTGACATCCGATTAAATACTGAGGCAAGAAAAAAACAAAATATTCCCCAACGGGGTACTTAGCCAACTTTGATTCGGTCTGAAACTCTGACTTCAGAAACTTTCAGAACGCCAACCTGCACTCGCAAAATTGCTTCTGCATCGGACCATGCGGCAAAAAAGACTGAGGATATGACGTCGGTCATGCGCATTAGTACCCTGACGTACTGACGTCAGTCTAATGCGCCTTGACCGACGTCAGCCATATACTTTGGTATTCGGGCCGACTGGGACAGCGGACTACCCAATAGTTAGGACTGCAGCAATGTGGAATGAAGAACATCAGTAAGCTAATATAACTAGTTCACTGAATATAGTAAAAAACAAAAGAGACAGTGTTAAGTTTAACTTTATACATACCAACACTACAACAACATTAAATGCATACTCTGCAGTGGACAGGCTGTCTGCAGCCCCTAGCACTGTTACTTTTACACTGCCACTTTGAGGTCACACAACTGCATTTTCTGAAGTAGTTAAGTCTGAAACTTAAATGTCCGTCATTATTTAGTGAGTGCAATCCTCAAAACTTTGTACGAAAACTAAAATCTTTATGACAAGTAGATCAAATAGTTAAGGCAAAAATCAGGGACACCCGAGGGCCATGGTCTTTCCTATTTAATACATAATAACTAAATAATGTAATGCAAAAACCAAAACCACTACAGCTGAAACCAGTGCAAAGGAGCTCAGAAATCTAAACCAACTTAAAAAAAAAAAACATCCAAAACGACACTGTAGAGGGTGATCAATAAGGTACAGCCCAGGAATCAGGAAAACAATTTTATTACATCCACTTAACCGCAAATAAAAATAAATCTGTCATTAAATGCTTAACTGATTCACCACATTATTTGTCCTCATCAAAGGACTTCTTCAGACAATATACTCCCCTAAACCTCCCTCTATTTACACTACTTCCAATCTATTTATACAACCAGTATACATTAATCAATTTAAAAATTAAAAGCTTAAAGATATATCCTAAAAAATGCCCCTAAAACCTATCACTTCTAACAGATTTTATTGCACATGCCTAAAGTTTAAATAAAAATATATGGTTAAAACACTTTTTAAACAAGATTTGAACATCCACACACACTAAGATATAATTGTTACCTTATAAATTAATACATTGTTGCAATACAAAGATAGGAAGCTAAGAAAATAATAATGTTACTGCCCTCCAGTGACCAAATTATTATACTACCTATATTTCTAATCTACACTACATTTTCTTATATTACTACATGCTATTACAATAAACTTAAAAAATCCATTACCTCTACAATATTAAGAATTATTTAGGTAAAAATACTTTAATAAATAAAAACAAAATTAATTTAAAATCTATAAATTACAATAAACTTATAAAATTCTATTGCAATCTAGCTGACCTTAATTTTAGCAATGGTGCCAGGGAGATATTTCATTAAGTCCAGGGGCCATGTCTGCCTGCAAAACCAACTGCCAATATATTTCTTGATAATTTTTTTGTCTCCCAAGGCCAAATATATATAAGTTGAAAGCCCCAAGAGTTTTTGTACCTCCAACAAGTGCCCGCTGATCAAGTAATCAGGATCTTCATTAGCACTGCTAGGTCTCCTTGCTCTTCAGGTTAGATGACAGGAGTAATCACAGTCATCACAAGACACAAATGCGTTGACAGATCTGTTGGTTCACAGCTGCAGTCCTCTGTCAAGGAATGAGCAGGATAAATGCTGCAGATGAAATGGCATATGGAAAAGCTGTTTACTTTAAATCTGCTTGTTTCAGAAGGAGACTGTGGCTCTCCAACTATCACTAGTTCCTGAACTATCTGATAGTACACTGTGCAAGGCAGTCTTGAGCTCCAATGCAAACAATCCCAATATCTTTTTTTTTTTCAGATTGCAAATGTGCTTTCCTCTGCAGTAGTCTTGTAGTGTGACTCAAGAACCTCTCACCTTGGTTGTTAGACAATTCCTAATTAGCTGTAGCCTGCCTCATGGCATCATAAAACAAATGCTTTAAAGATGAAGGTGTTCTTTAAAAATAGGCTGTACAATTGCAATTTAAAAGTGCCACTTGGTATTTCATGGCAGCCAGTTAGTTCTCTCACAAATTTGGCATTTTCTGTAAAAAAAACAAAAAAAAAAAACAAAAACAAACAAAAAACACCCCAGATAGCTGAGTGGTATGCAGTAACCTCTGTCTTCCTTTTGGGTGGGGGGAGGGACTTCACACTCACAAGGTATTCTGAATCTGGCTGCAGGCAGCACAGAAGTTGAAGGAAACCCTGAGACAATTAGTAATCTTGGGAGGGAGGATGACCGCGGTAATGGGAAAGACCCACCATGAGTAAATTATCTAGGCGTAACAGATATTTTGGATTGAGGCACAAGGGTTTTATGCAGATGGGTAGTCAACTGGGATTTTAAAATTCTAAGGAGGATGCCCCTGGATCCAAATGAAGGGAGTGGCTCTTTTTTTAACAATAACTGTGGGGATTCTGCCCTAACCTTATATAAAAATTAAATGCAATTCCAAAACAAATATGGGGGGGGGGGTAGCTGTCCAATGAGTAACAAAGGACTGGTCTTAAGTCCAGTGAGAAATCCTATGGACCACAGGCATGATGGCTTCCCAAGAGGTGATGTAAGAGTCCACACTAATGGAAGGCATCAGGGCTGGGGACTTTTCAAGCACCTCATTTGCACCCATGGACATAAGGGTCTCAGTGGTGCCCCTTTCTTTCTCCTGTAAGCTGGCTTCTCTTTTTTCCTTCTGTGATGGATGTACACATCACCCTGCTGCTGCAGATAAGGGGAACACAAGCAAAATCTTGAGTCTCTGTTTGGTCTGGTATGCCTAGAAGGGCTTCCTGCTTTCTCTTTATAGCTACCAGATAACCCCCCCACACACACACACACAGCAGATCCTACGGCAAACACTGTTGTCTTGTGGACCTGGGCAGACAAAAACACTGCACCTGGAAGTCTTTGTGAGGTATATGGCACTTTGAAGCACATCTGGTCATTTTCTTAATGGAGAACATAGCCAACACCTGCATGTCTGGAAGTTGATTTTGTGGATGTCTGTTTACAATCTATAAGCAATCATGAAGGCAGGGAATAATAGACTCCCCAGTGGGTTCCTTATCTCTTGATGCTCTTCAGATTTAGGACTGGACTGGTAATGGACTACTACACACTTGATGTTGTAGCAGACTTAACATGGGCAGATGTTACCTCTATTGTGGGTACTTGAAGACGCCTGAGGTAAGGTGATGTCAGACTAAACACATAGGAAGGATACTCATCTCTGGAAATCAGACCAGACAGTCAACTAATGGCAGAGATCCCTAAATATTATGACAGCAACAGGGACCCATAAACCTCACAGCTGTCCCACTTTGGAGGAATATATCTATTTTCAGGACTGATTTACCCTTGTACACAATGTACCTATTTTGGGAGACGTTCCTATTTTCAGGCTTGATTTACCCCTTCATGGGATGTTTTGAATCCCCCCTCATTAGTTGTGTAATACACAGAAAACCACATTACATGACCAATATACAGGTAGCACCAATAATTTAAAGAAAGGGGACACACCTCTTATGTTTCCCTTTTTCAGAAGTAAAAATAATGACTTTCTGTGGTAGAATTTTGCAATACAGTTCACTAAAATCTACATATTTTACATTTCCTACGATAATGTACTTAAGAGTTTTCCATCATTTTTGTCACTTCTCCTTCTTAAAAGAGCTTCTGAGTAGTATCCCACATTACTTCTAAAAGCGGGAAGAGTAACATGCTATTTGGTATTTAAATGTTATACTAATTAGATGTCCAGATTTTTTGACTGGATTTACCTTCTTCCAAGGGCCTTTGTACCCATTTGCAATGTCTGCAGATTGAAGTACATGTGACCCACAAAAAATATATGTTCTCCTGTTCAAAAAGCACTATCACTATTTAAATTTGCCCTTGCTGACATTCCTGTTGGAAAGCTCAATAGCAGTTTGTAGGGACTTTTTTTGTTTTTTTATGTCAGCCATCTGTTACTTTACTTCCTTCTGTTCTTCTGTCCTTGCTAGATCATCCTTAGAAAAACTCTGCACGGCCTAAAACTGGTAATGCCAAAGCTCTGAATACAGGCAGCACAAAATATTGAAATCAAAATGCCAAAAACATCTCCCTACTGTAATTTGGAGACCTGTAACTTCGAGTCCCAATACTGCAAAAAAACAGGTGAAGCAAAAGGAGATCTGTAACCAATGAAACTTGATGTTCCCTTCTTAAATCCCACACCCCCACTACCTACAGGTTAACTAATTCTGAAATTGCTGCACCTTGGAGAAAGTGGAGAATTCAGAGAAACACCAATATCATACTCAGCACATACTTTCTTCAATTCTGCACATGCAAGTCTTGATGTTCTGGGACTTCCATTTATGTATCTCAAACATAAAAATGATTACCACCAAAAACAGTGCTTTTTCCCCTGATGTGGTCACAGACTGTCAGTCTTTATTATATAAAGGTATGAGGTCTTGGGAGAAGGCCATCCTCAGAGGAATGTGGGGGGTTTACTACCTGAGAAAAGTTTCAATATTGGGGGGTTTACTATCTGAGAAAAGTTTCAATATTTTGTGTTCGTCCCGTTTTTTTGTTTTTTGTACAGACATTTCTAAATGCAGGACTTCCTGAAAATGGCAGAGCACTTTTAGTTTAGCTTAGTCTTCTCTCTAATGCTACATATATGTGCACTAATACTGTTTTGGTAGTGGTAACCATGATGTTGGCTCTATCACTAGTATCACTTCTCATGAGTGCAATTCACTGCTTGATACCTCTGAGTGATGGAGCAGAGTTTGGCATCCTTCCCCTACTTATGGATGCTCCACTGTATGCCAAGCAAATGAAACTCCCTGTGAACATTATTAGCTCTCTGTTCAGAGCCAGTGTCCAGACTCTTACAGCAGGTCTCATCAGACCTCTTGCATAAGAAACACATTATTCAAACAACCTATTCTCTCCATGATGTATTTATCTCCTGAAAACTGACAGAAAGTGACAAAACTGGTCATTACTGACACCATACAATACAGTAAGGTATACCATTTAACTAATCCTTAGGATACAAAGCATTGCGTTAGTAGTGACCACACATTGACAGAAAAAGTAGCATAATTTAGTGACATACATGGCCACCCACAACAGTACATTCAGTAACTCTGCAAAGACTTGATTCTCCCTGCGTCTGAAGCAATAAATAACATTTATTTGCCTGAAATAAATTTCCAGTTGACAAGAAAGATTATAAAATCAACAACTACAAAAAAAACTGCAGAATGTTAAGGACAGTAGTAACACAATTATAACAGCAGGCTTTGTCTCCACTTACTGTACATCTGGTTACCGTCTCAGCAATCACCAAACATAAACAGTTACTTGAAACAATCAGCAGCAGCACTGTTTGGAGCAATCAAACTAAGTCCTCACACAAATACACACATCTTACTAGGGTGCCAAAGCACAGCTTTCATTCATGAGAAAACTGAAAAACTACTAAAATATCTCTGCCTACACAGTGAGACAGAATCACAGAATTTCATAGACTTGTCTATTATTTTAGAACAGTACAGCTACATAATATATAACATTATTAAGATATATAATATGCTTTACTAAACTCTTTTACTTAAGTTTTATTTTATCATTTGCTGCTACATACACACCACCTAGGCAATAAAGCTCTGGGAAAATCCAGAAATGTACATAATTTGCTGAGTAAACAGCAGTGGCGTGCTTTAATTTAGTATAAATAAGTGACTTTGGCAGCTTACACTACATATACATTGTACGTGTCTGTGCGCGCTTGCCCATGTATACATTTGTATGTATGTATACATTCGTGAGCAAAACATCGAAGTAGTTGGCTTCCACATTCCACCTTACTGTGCAACAAAGCTCTTCAAGCTTATGGTCAGGCACAGTACCTCATTATTGTCACCAAAAAATTATTATGAGACTTAGCACTATGTTCTAATTAGGTACTGCCCCAGATCTGTTTCATACTACTCTCTGATCCTTTTATGATGCCCCCTACTACTCTTCTGTCTGTAGCTAACAGCTATTCCCCTTTGCTCACCAGGTAATATTTGTCATTCATCACCCATTTGGTATGGTGTTTAGCAGGTACTGTGCGCCCCTGTGTTCAACCTGTGGTGTCCCACATCTAAGGATTATGGTCACTGTCCCTTTTCATGACTGGCTGCCTTTGAAGGTACAGGATAAGGTCTGTGTTTCAATGTAGTTATTTGGTATGATGTTCTCTCTACTATATATCAGCTATCATAGCTTTTAATCTCACAGCACTAAAAAAACTGAGCAAAGCCAAAAATAAAGGGGGGGGGGGGCAAAGCCCCAAAAACAGGGACAATTTTTAAACATTGCTCTTATAAACCTGAGAGTTGCTAGAATAAAAGGTCTTGTGGTACCATGCATTTTCTGAAGGAAATGAAGTCAGAAACTCAAATGTGTGTCATTATTTGGTGAATTCAATCCTTACTGATTTGCTAGAAAATCGCAAATTTTATGAGGAACAGACCAAAAATATGAGGCAAAAATCTGGACATCCTGGGAAAATCTGAATAGTTGACAGGGATGTCAGCTATCTCCAAGGGATCAACACATGTTCCAAACTTCCCCCAAGAAAGTAAAGATACATGACTAGGTATTCAGCCTATATGGAGAGCAACAGGACTGGGAAACCAGCCTGTTTGTTCCAAACATATCCCTCGATGACACAAGTCAAGTCTCTGAACAAAACTCAGTGGGACCACAAACAAAACTGCAAACGCTATGCTGATGAACCAATCAACTACAATATATTTTCTAAGGATGGTAAGATTGGAACTGCAGTTTTATGCCTGTAAGGTAGTGTGTGTGTGTGTGTGTGTGTGTGTGTGTGTGTGTGTGTGTGTGTGTGTGTGTGTGTGTGTGTGTATTTTCAAGCCTGTGAGACAAACATATATATATATATTGCTTATCTATCTATCTATATCTATATCTATATATATATATATATATATATATATATATATATATATATATGTGTGTGTGTGTGTGTGTGTGTGTGTGCACAAGTCATTTGGTCAAAACTGCCTTTTCATCTAACCACAGATGGTTGGAAAATAATCACTGAGAACACATTTCATCTAAAACACATTTAGTTGAATCATGTTTCATAGAAAATTGTGTAAGGCTGCAGACAACCACTGTTGGTGTGGTTTAAGATCTTAGGAATTACAAAGCAAATGAATCTAAAACACTATTTGCACCTTTCCAGTGCCCACACTTATGTTGTAACCCAATTTCTAGAATTTTGTGTTTGTGCAACAGCAGTGATTCACTGATTGTGGTGTTTTCGCTTTTCTCTGCAGGTGAAGCAACTGTGAAATTAGTATATTTAAATAAAGGTGTTAGGAGGTGAACATATGTATATGACATTTTCTGTGAAACATGATGTGATGAAATGTGTTTAGATGACGTGATTTTGATGCATGTTTTCATTCATTTGCTAGATTTATAGACTGTTACTAGGATAACAACACAGGAGGGTAGGGGGCTTTCTAAGCCTAGCCAAGGTTTCCCGAAAGAGTAATGATGTTCTACATCCAAATAGGACATTGATGGCCAGGCATTTATAAGCTACATTAGAGGAAAAGACCATTTTGACTGAAAGTCATTTTATATATATATATATATATATATATATATATATATATATATATATATATATATTTTTTTTTTTTCATTTATTAATAGTATATGTGCACACAAGCATATTTATATGAGTGTGTGTGCATGTGTATAAGCCTGCATGTATGTATTGCACTTCTCACCCTCTGAGCATTAATGTCATAGCTGAAGGGGCAGGAACAGAAGCAAACAGAAGGGAGAAAGTTTACAGATACTAGTCCCCAGATAGTCAGTGATAAGGAATCTGTGTACAGGTTTAGTTTAATTACTTAATGTGTAAACCCTTAAAACAGGTTTTGACATTACAAGGAAAAACAGTAACCCTGTGAGAAGTAAGAGTAAACCGGAGGGGAAAAATTATCATACAATGCCAAAATCTATACAACAGACCTATGTATGCATCTGTCTTGTGTGTGTGTGTGTCTGTCTGTCTGTATCTACACACTTTCACACTACATGGTTTTCCTTGTAGTTCACTGCTCTGCTCTTCATGGTATCACTGCTCTACAAAAAAAAAAAATCTCTGCTAAACACAGCTCAGTAAGTCCCATCTCCTTGCCACAGTTTACAGAAAAGATAGGACTCGCTCCCTTGCAGGGCCAAGGTAATACCGGTTTTGTGGTTTGGCAGGAATGTGATCCACTACAATTTCTTCATTGAAAACTGATCTGATAAGTGGTAGAGCTACGGATATACATAAATAAAAAAATAAAACATGCCAGTGAAACATACACACCAATCACTCACATATCTGTAGTATGAAAAATGTTTGCCGTTTACTGTACCATAAGCATTATGCATACTTTCTCTTGCCTATGCATGTCACAAATGGATGCACGCATGAGAGTGTAACATTGCTAACCAAAATGTGTAGTAGGCAAAGGCTGAATGATTAATTTAGCACACTGACTTGCATAGAAACGTGAAAACTTTTTAAGTCTTCTCATTTACAACCTCAAACAGATCCCTACAGGGACAGATGTTATCCTTTGGTGTCAAGCAGTTTACAGTCAGTTAAGTCACCAGTGCTAAAAGGCTCCAGGTGTACTCATTTATCCTTATACAAACTCTGCATAAAGCACGAAGTCTACCCTGGAAAGAATCCCTTCACTGGAATGGGCAGCTGGTTTCTTTGTGTGATCTTAGCCATTTTGGATAGCTGAACACAAGCAAAGTGATGGGAAATATACCTACTCATCCTTCCAGTGATAGAGTTAGTCTAAAGTACTCATAAGATACCATTCTACTACTCAGAAAATCCTATTGCATGACTACCACAAAAAATGTGGCATTGACGAGCTGCACCTGCTCTCAGCACACAGTAACCAACTGCTATTTTGAAACTGCACCATGCATGATGCAGTTCAGGTTGCGAGATCTTACAAGAGTTAATTTTTTTTCATGCATTTTACAGTAAATGCCTTCCTACATTAGGTGAAGATACCTTGTCCCTTTTTTAATGGGATGACAATGATATAATTTATTATGAAAACTACTGGTTTACCAGCGTTTTTTTTTTTACAATCCTCTCTGAAACTCTCCCTGATTTGTTTAGTCCATTTCAGCCAAGTCTATGATTTCTAGTTATTTATGCTTGCTGCACAAAGGGAAATTAAACACTTGCTCAAACATGAGAGGTTTTAAACTGTTTGAGTAGGTTAAAGTACACTGAAGACAGACAGTTGGCTTAATGGTTAAGGTGTTTGCCTTACAAACACAAAGTGCAGGGTTTGAGTCTCACAAGGGATAACTGGCTAGGCTTAAAATGGCTCACAAAGAGCAGTTAGCCTAGTACTAATCTATGAACCTATGAAGCTAAGACATAACTTGACAACTGTCTTCAGATTTATGGAGCCACATTTTGTTTACAGGACCGCACTGACTTCCTCTTTAGTTGGTCATCCCACAGTCACCTTATCTGATCATATGAAAAACATGAGTAATGCTCTATAAATCAGCCTGTCCTGCCCAGCCTGTATATTCCCACAGCAGAAGGAAAACTATGTCAGTAAATAATCCCAGAAACATTTAAAGAGGAGCAATATTCATGTCAATAAATACTTTTTATACAGGAATACTGCTTCCCTATAAGAAGCATCACCTGAATTAAGTCATCTACAGTCCGTTATGTTTTAATAAGCACAGTTTACATTATTTCATTCTGCTGTAATAACTTGTGAGAGCTAGCCAGTGTCTGTGATAAATTTTGCCTGTTGTTCAAAAATTAGTATGCTTTGCTGCACCAAAACAGTACACACCTACCACTGGACCATTCTGACTCACTATGTAAACAGAACATTTCTTCCTTTTTAACTGGCATTATAAAGCCTACTGCAAGTGTAAGACAGCCTTTGACAAAAATGTACTTTAATCACATACTATCATAATAAATTCAAAGAAAGCAAGCTTCCTCAGTCTGTTTTTCAAAGCAAAGGACTATGTTGCACGATCTGGTGAACCTGCAAGATGTAAATGCAGTGGCTGTGGCTGTAATATAATGATGATGATGACTAACAGGTGCAGATTGAGGGAGTGAGAGAGGAACATCAGTCCCCTCAAAACCACCAAATGAGTTCTTCTTTTCTTTTTATTTCTATCCTTCTTGATGCAGTTCTTTCAGACTCGCTGGATCTCAAAAAGTTTCACATCTGTGTCGTACCAGATAGGGGGGTCCACATTTCTAAGGGAAAAAAAAAAAGGGAAAAACATCACAAATCTGCAATTAGGCAGCTTCTTCAGAAACTGGATGTTCAACAGCTTATATATTTATGTTCCCTAAAAACAGACGTGAAGGACAAGTGTATATTCTTAGTAAAGATGGGCCCTATATGCTCTGTTCACTATGGTCAAGGAAAAGTTGAGCATGCACAGCAGCATTCACAGAAAGGAGGATGTTATGTTTAGAACACCTGTATAATGGGTCTATAATAAGTCACTGAAATGCAATTCCAGCAAACACCTATCCATCGACACCAAATCAGCTAAATAATTTGCTGAATGTAATAAGGGCAAAGACGTAGTTGGCCAACAACAGAATTTTTTCCTTTTCTCCACTGTAGTGTGATCTCAGAGTTGGTATATACAGTTGGGGGGCACTTCACCCCTCCCTTAGGTGGGTTCAATTCCACATAGATGTTCGTAAGTTGTGCTGCGGGCAAGTATTTCCTTGCCCTTATTAAATTCAGTGAATTATTTCGCTGATTTGGTGTCGATGGATAGGTGTTCGCTGGAATTGCATTTTGGTGATGTAATATAGACCCTGTATAACAACTATAAACACTCAATGCATGAGGAAGACTGGGAGGGATGTGATCTCCAGTTATGTTGTTAGAAGTATATATTGTATGCCAATGAGAACATGTTCTGCACAGATGATATGTCTACATAGTTCAGATGAAGAACAACTTAATATGCTAAACTCAACTCAGTGACATATGAGCATGTAAAGTGTACCTGAGTAACAGGTACTGCCACTCAGTACAACTGAGAAAAAAATGAATGTACTTTGAAGAGCTAAAGACATGCATATGTTCACAATACTACTGACAGACAAGTGTTTAAGGACATTTTTGCTATGAGGCAATATGGATGATGAGACATATATTTACTTATTTCAGTTTGCAAGCCCGAATAGTTCAACTGAGATAAAATTACTCTTTCAGCAGAGGCCTAGGGAGAAAATCTCCACATACATACTACAAGATTTAAGTAGCATGTAAGGACAAGAAGAGACATATGAAAAACAGAGTACATCTAAGGAAAGCCATGTCTGCAAAGTACTACTGCTGAAGGACATCTGTGTGTACATGGCACTGCACAGAGAGACATACCTGCTTAGCACTGTTAAAAGACAGAATGCTTGCCGAGCACTAGTGTGACACACAGCTCTCTGCACAGTGCTACTTGAAGGACAGGGTTGCCTTGCATACTACTCAGTGGTGCTACTGAGGGACAGGAGTGTCTTACAGTGCTTCTGAAGAGTAGGTATGTATGCAGAGAGATAATACACACTATAAATGAGGGTCTCAGATAGGTGTTCAGTGCTGAGGAGTCTTGGATGTGTGCTCATTGTTCATGAGTTATGTACACAGTGCTGCTTGCTAAAGAAATGAAGGACAATGTGCAAGGACATGCTCAACCAAACAAGCTAACACAAACATGAGTTAAAACACATTACTATGTTCAGTGTAGCTGAAGAAAAAAACAGTATACTCAAATCACCTGTGACATAGTGGTCCAGCCACACAATCAGCAAATGATGGACAAACACATAGGTAGGCAGACACACAAAGAACTAAAGTATGATCAGCAAACCTGAATAATGAGCTGAAGGATTATAAGGAAGTCTGGCACAGGTGAATACAAAGTATGTATTTCACTGCAGCAGGACAGATGGTGTAATAATGGAGTGTGTTAGCATGGTGAGGACCAATTACATGGGGGTTAACAGATATTACAATCAGGATGACCAAGAGAAATTATTCACATGCTCACTAAAGCAAAGCAAAGTAAAGCAAGCAGTGTCTTGTCCAGGGCAGGACCCTCTTGACTAGCATTGTTTTATTTTTGTTTTTAACACATTAGCTTTTTTGTAGACTAGAAAATAAAAAGCAGACTAGAACATAGAAAAGTACTCTATAAGTGTACCTTAATTTCCTTACCTGCATACTGTTTCTCAGATTGTTTTTGAGAACAGGGTTGGGTCTGCCCCGCTCTGTTCTCCCTGCGGGCTCACTCCGCTCCCCTACCCTACCCCCAATTCCCACCCACCCCCAGTGGTCCTACACTTATACCTCACCAACCACTCCCCCCTTTTTTTCTCATCCTATCACAAACCTCCTCATCACCAGGCCACTCCCCTATCTCTTTCTATCCTAATTGGTACTAATTAACTCTCTTTGCACTTCTCTCTCACCTTTCCCAACTATTCACTACACTAACTACATCCTAAATCTACCTCCTACACAACCTCCACTTATTTCTTACTTACATTATTTAAACCCTGCTCAATATCTTGAAACACTCTCTCCTACTTTCTACTTCACCTACTCACACAAATTACTCTCAACTCATATCTACTTAATACTATGGCCCCTATACACAAAACTATTTGCACAAACATACTACTCTTAACTACCACTATAGCCTCTCTTACCATACCATACTCACTCACCTTCTTTGAAAATCTTTCTCTACCTGAACAAAACCATAACTTCCAACAAACTTTGCCATCTTCTATCATCTACTCCCTTAACCAAAGTAACATAACTTGTACCTCAAACTATATATTTCCAAAATATCACAGAGCAACCCATGTTACTTACTTCACTACCAAAAAGAATTTTAACAATTTCTACAAGATCCTTAAATTTCTACAATATCCCCAGCAACACCCCCTCCTAGACAGTGATATTCATCCAAACCCTGGCCCCAACACTGACTACACCAATAACATTAACAATTTAACATTACGTATCATTTCTACATTAACTAAACCACCTAACTCCCTTCTGATAGCTCATCTTAGCATTAGAAGTATTAACAATAAAATTTCCCACCTGCATGCACTCCTTGATGTGCACTCATTTGATATTCTAGGTCTTACAGAGACTTGGCTAAAACCATCTACTCTAGACCAGGAAATTATCCCTCCTGGCTATAATATCCTTAGATGTGACCGTAAAACCAAACTAGGTGGAGGTATAGCCATTCTCTATAAATCTAATCTCCAGATTTCCCCCTTTAATGTACTTCCTTCATTAGACACCAAATCCGAAATCCTAACTACCAAACTCCAAATCAGCAACTCCAAATCTATCTAATCTGCATGTATCTCCCCCCAGGAAACAATACCAATACTCTTGAAAACTTACTTAGTTATCTCTCTACTCAACTACCCCAGGAGACCATTGTACTGGGTGACTTTAACATCGACTGGTCCACCTGCAAATCCCCTAACCCTACTAACCACATAAATCTCTTTGGATTCTCACAATTAATAACCACTCCTACTAGAATCCCAAATCCCCTAACCCTACTAACCACATAAATCTCTTTGGATTCTCACAATTAATAACCACTCCTACTAGAATCCACAAATCTAGCAGCAAGGAAATGACTCTTGACTGGATCCTTATTAATAGCCACCCTGAAACTTATAGTCCAGGAACCCTTCCCGACAACATCAGCGACCATATGCTTACCTACATTATTAGACAAAAAGTCCATATCCAAACTACTCATAATCTCAAATTCTCCCACTCAAAAAGATTCTTTAATCCAGACAGCTTCCTAAACGAACTGCAAGCATGTGACTGGTCACCACTGACCCATCTTGATAAGGCAGTGACCTACTTTAACACTAACTATCCTAGATTATCATGCACCTTATCGCCCTACTAGAATAAGAACCAAATCTGCCCCATGGCTTACAAAACAAACTAGGCAAAAGATGCTCCTCAGAAATAAAATCTGGACTAAATGGAGATCTACCAAATGTCCATCAGATCACCTCCACTATAAACAGTTAAGAAATGCCACCAAGAAGGATATTCTTAGAGACAAAAAAGACTTCTACCTTCACCTCCAACAAACCAGTCAACAAACTCCACAAATATTTTCGTCAGGGATAAACAAACTTCTTCAGCCAGGTCACTCTACTACTCCTGCCCCAGCAGGTTTCAACCATAACAACTCCAACCAGATCCCTGATGCCTTTAATAACTACTTTACAGAAGCCATTCAAACCCTAGCCAATTCTTTACCTCCTTTTACTGCTTCCCCACTAAATATCTCCAAGGCTTCATCTCCTACCTTTCAAATACAACCGGTGCCAACATCTCTCATCTGTAAGCTACTTCAAAAACTGAAACCTTGCACCCCTTCTGCTGACCGTCTCCCAGCTGAATACCTACATATTGACGTAAAAGCCATTGACTATCCCATCTCTATCCTTATTAACAGAACTATCTCAGAAGGCAAAATCCCTACCATATGGAAAGTATCCCACATCATCCCACTACATAAAGGTGGATCTTCTATTGAGCTTTCTAACTTTTGTCCTATTGTCCTACTCTCCCCATTAGCTAAGATAATGGAAAAGTGTATTCATAAACAACTATTTAACCACCTACTACAAAATAACCTACTAGCAATCTGCCAACATGGCTTCAGACCATTCCATAGCACAACGACTGCCCTCTTATCCTTCACCGACTCTATAAATAAAAATCGTAACAATAACTCTTTTTCCTCTGTACTATTTATTGACCTGTCAAAAGCCTTTGATATGGTTAACCATAACTTACTTCTAGACATTAAAGGCCCATTCTCTTGATCCACAAGCATTACAATGGTTTAGATCTTATCTGGAAAACAGCAAGCAGTACTTTGGGATAACAATCTGTCTTCATTACTTCCAGTAAATATTGGAGTACCCCAAGGATCTATCTTAGGTCCCCTTCTTTTTTCCTTATTTATTAACAATCTACACATGAATATACCTCAAGCCACCTGCATTCAATATGCAGATGACTCCACCTTAATCTGTACAGCTAAGAATATAGCCTCTCTCCAATCCCTTACCCAAACTGTTTTTCATAATGTTGAAAACTGGTTTCTGCAACACTGCCTCCTCCTAAATCCCAAAAAAACAAAACTACTGCTTTTCACTCCAACTCATAAATCACCTAATCCATTCTTCTCTGTAACCTCCAACAATGCTACATAACCCCAGATACTACAAGCAGCCTACTAGGTGTAACAATTGATAATCATCTCAACTATGATGCCCATATCAACTCCACCATAAAGTCTGTTAACAAAAAACTTGGTACCCTCTATAGAATAAAAACCTTCCTTACCCCCTCTGCCAGGAAAACTATTGCCCAGACTCACCTCATTTCTACCCTTTTCTATGCCTCTGCTATATATACTAACCTATCCAAAAACAACCTCTCCAAACTTTCCACCTGTTATAATAGCATAGCTAGATTAATTAGATGCTCCCCCTTTAAAACTCACCATTGCCTCAACCTCAAACAACTTGAATGGCTAGAACTGCAGAACCATATACTCTGTCAACAATTACTTATCACTCAGAAGATCCTTTACCACCCCAACAACACCCCTACCCTCACTAATCTGATTACACCATATAAAAATCTAGCTACCCTACACTCCGCTAATAAGCTCCTAGTTTCCTCAATTAAATCTAACAACAAAACCGGTGACTCACTTTTCTCAAATACAGTAGGTAAAAACCGGAATCAGCTTCCTTCTGAATTATTAACCATTGCTTCTACTTCTCTATTTAAAAAACATCTTAAAGAACATCTTAAAACTCATTTGCTTTGTCCATGTGCTAACCCAGACTAACATCTTCTTCCCCTTGCTGCTCTTACCCCTTTCCCTACTCCACTAACCTATGCCTCCAAATCTAGTTACTACTCTTTTCTTCATAGTTAGAGGACAAAACATAAGGGCTTTTCTCTCTTAAATTGGGTTTTACTCATACCTACGATTGTATTTAGTATAATTGTTTTTAGCATAATTTTTTAATATAATTTTTATAGTTCGAAGTTTATTATTATAATTCTTTTGACGAATGCTGCCTCTGTATTGTGTTTTTACATGTCTTTTTATATATTGTTATTGTTATATATTGTTAACTTTGCCACTGTTCATGCTTGGAGCTTTTCTCCCCGGGCCTCTACTGAAAATGGACATATATCCAGTTAGACTAGCCCGGTCAACAAATGTAAAATAAAAATAAATAAAAATATGTACTACAGCTCAGAGAAAAAGGTACTCATTATAGTTGAGGTCAGATAAGCATTCCTGAAAGCAGCCAGGACACGTGTGTGTATATATACAGATAGCAGAAGACCGGTGTTAGTGCATGCAGGTAGCTGTATTAAAGGCAGCTGAGGAATGGGGTAGTGTATTCACTGAAGCTTCAGTACAGGCATGTGTGAGCAATACAAGTGGATGAATGGTTTGCATGTTCAGTAAACTCAAGCATGAGACAGCTGAATTATTAAGCATAATTCAGAGGCAAGACAATATGTTCAGTAAAGCTGGAAGATAGTGTGTGCTTAGTGCAGCAGAAACAGGAAAGAGACCTGAACAATAAGCTGCTCACCACACCTAATTAATTGATAAGAGTTGTGAATACAGCTAATTAATAAATCAGAATGCTCAGTACAGGTGAAGGGCAGATAAGTTAACTCTGTGGAGTAAGCACAGCTTAGTGACATAATCATACACTTGGCACGGATTACAACCAGAACATAATGCTGAGTACAGAGGAAGAACAGCTGAGAGTGCTAAGTAAAGCCAAGGAACTAGTGGATTTACTACGTACAGCCAAGGGACCAAGTAGTATGCACCAGTACAACAGAGAAAAATGAGTAAATGATCAGTAAACCTGACAGAAAGGGAGACATAAGACAGATAAATTGCTTTGTCAAGCTGCTGAACACTGAATGTATTCATTAAACCACAAAGATAACAGTGCATACTCATTACAGCTCTGCAACAGGTGACAGCAGTAAGTAAACACAATGTATATGTTTGCAATTAACAAAAGAAGCACTCTCAGTACAGCTAAAGAGATTAGTAAATTTGCGCTGCACAGCTGAGAGACAGACGGACATGGCCAGAAAGGATGAAGAACAGGTGAGAGACAGACAGAGAGAAGTTACTACAGATGATGAACAGGTAAGCATGCCGATAAGAGATTCATAGGTGTATACTGGGCTAATGACCAGCAGGGCCTTTATAAACCAGCCCTGCAATCCCACCCAGTTGTGTCCCTGTGTATCACTGGCTTTTATTAGGAGGGGGTATGTTAGTTAGGAAGTTTCTACAGGTTATTGGGGGGGTATGTTAAGTTTGGTCATTATTGTCTTCCTCTGTCTATCAGACACATGGGACCAGACCTGCATGAATTTCTGAATTTCAATCCTTAGGTTAGGGATGGCCTCTGCTTCACATGGATGGCAAGCCTGTTCCAGAGCACGGGGATCCTCTGAAACACATATCTGTCTCAACAAGATGTCTTATTTATGTCACAAGTAAAATTTAAAATCTTGGATCTAGTGTTGCTTTTGTCTGTTTTGCGGATGTGCAAAAGGTCCTGCCAGGCAGACATCTCCTCTCAGTACCTGTAAAAGACACAGTATAGAGATAGTGCTTTAAGGCAATCCATACAGGACAATGAAAATGTACATTTCTGATGCTTTTCAACTTTGATGTCTTGCAACATGAACATATGCTCCTTAAACGTCACTATTTTCACACAGACAGCACCCCCTCAGGATATGAACACCAGGACAACAGGGCATTCCTACCACACAATTGTGATTTTTATCAGTATGTGCCACAGACTTGAAAGCCTTCCCTGGCAGTAGGCAACATAAAAGTGAACACGCTCAATTCCAGTAAGGAACAAAGATGTACGCTTACTGTACGCAAGAAACAAATGCATATGTGTGGAAAAGCTGATAATAGGTATGTTTGCACTTAATGTACCTCAGGAAGTGTTTAATACACCTGCAAAGACAGGTACATGTATTCAGTACATGCGAGAGTCCAGTGACCTTGTCTAGTACAAGAAGATAATCTGCATGCTGCATACATCTGGATGAGAAATGATTGCAGTTATGAGAGTAAATGAGATTCACTCAAATGACACAGCTGGACTGGTAAGCATGTCTATTCAGGTTTAAGGACTGCTGTAAACAATTAAGTACAATTTACTTTAGTGACTGGTGGGATTGTTCACTACAAGAGCACCTTAGGATTTGTTCATTAAACAGCACTGGAACTGTCAGGCATGCTCAATGCAGCTGACAAACAAAGATACCAGCTGTGCTATTTAAATACTTCTGTGGAATTCAGGAGAAAAGCAGATTTAATCAGCAGAGTGGAAACTGACAGACATGCACAGCATAGCCAAGAAATGGATAGTCCTCAACTCTACGCAGCTGTAGCACATGCTCATTATAGCTGGTGTGCTGCTGGGCATGATCAGGACCGCTAATGAACTGATGAGCATGCTCACTACAGCAGAGATAAGATACAGTAGGCTTAGCATGACTGATTTTGTAGTGGGTATGTTCAGTATAACTAAGGGACTGAAAGTCATCAAGATTCCTGCTCAGTCTGATGTACACAAATGGTAAAAGTAAAAGAATTAATGGGTAGACTAAGGTGCACTCCAACTAACACAAAATAAAAGACAGATTCACTACAGTTTAGAAAATGGAAAGTACTCCAATAAAGCTGAGGCATAAAACAAAGTGCACTCCTGAAAGGCAGGCTTGCAAGGATTGAAATGGAATCCGGTGCAATTGGAAAGGTCTTTGCGAAACAACCCATTAAATGTGAAAAGGCTACAGTGCAAACTTTTTAACATCAGAAAAATGGTTCTCTAAAGGGTCAGGGCAGACGTGGTCTACTTGGCAATATTTTCTAATGAAAAAGTGTGCAAATTCAGCATACCTGCATGATGAGTGTAAAGGGCCAAGTGACTGCAATTAACAAAGGGATCTGGGTGACTACACAGAATTATGCATGAATACAGGAATGGACCAGGAAAACAATAAGACTGGGAATGTGAGGTCAGGTACAAAATGCTTCATAAAACATAAATAAATCAATCAATAAATAAATGAATAATGAAATGGTGACAGATGCTGACCTTTGAAGTAAATCATACACCAATGACCTGACCTAACAAGTGTCAGCCTTAAACAAGTGTGATAATATTGGTGCATGGTAAATGTTCAGCGAATTCATATAAACATAAAAAATGTACAGCTGTGCAAGTCTTACTTAACTAGAACAGTAGATGTTCAAATTCCTCACTCCCTCAGTAGCATTTTTGGGTTACCTGCCAAGGTAGCTCAAAAGCTAAGGCCACCCACCCCCCTCTCTTCAAGTGACAGCTGACTGACTAAGCATATCCAGAGAGGGAAATTTTCAGCTGTCAGAGGAAGTGGGTGTTCAAGCTGTTTTGCTTCGACAAATAAGGACCGGAGAGGAAGGTACCTGAAGCCAGAATTGTCTAGCAAGAGTAAATTTGCAGCCAATCACAATACCATTAAAATAAAAAAAAAAACAAAACAAATCTAACAACTGAATCAAAGATGTTGAAACCCACCTCAACTATGCACAATCTGGGGGAAGGCAGATGGGTGCTGCCACTGAGGCAGTGAGGAATTTGAGATAAGCAGGACTTGCGCAACTATACTATACTCATCATTCCCACTGCCTCAAGGGTCTTTTGCATAGATTCTCCAAGCTTACTCTACCAGGGAGGTAGAAGGATAAGAATCCAGGAGCCCCTGGCTATTGGCCCTAGTAAAGCCTGCTCTAGACCTTGAAAAGGAACTAAGTTTGTAGTGCTTTGTGAAGGTATCAACAGAGGATCAGGTTGCTGCATCCAGAATGCCTCTAGTCTCTACCCTTTTTCAATACATCAAAAAGGATAAGGCCCTAGTCAAGTGAGTCTTAACCTTGGCTGGAAGAGATGTACCAATGCAGGAGTAAAATAAAAATAGCAGAGTACAAGAAGTGTGCTACAGTTTGCTTGCAGACAGGTTTTTCTTAGTTCCTGTACAAGAGACAAACGGATGTTCAGCTTTCTAAAAGGGTTTTGTTCTATCAAAGTGTGAGCTGCCTGTTGCATCCAAGGAGTGTAGAATTTTTTCTCCCTTGTTTTTTGGATCAGGATGGAAGAATGGGAGATTGATGGCTTGATTCAAGGTAAATTCAGAAACAACTTTAGGCATGAATGATGGATTAGTGCTTAATACAACCCTGTCCCCATGAAAAAACAAATAGGATTAGCCCACTCTGACAGCTTGCAGCTCACAGACTCGTCAGCAATGAGTAAAACAGTCTTCCAAGTAATGAACCATAATTCAGCCTGACAGGCAGGTTCAAATGGAGGTGAGGTCAATTTTTCAGCAAAGTACAGAGGTGTAAGAAACGTACCATAACAGCAGAAGTCTTACTGATCACTGTTGCAATATTCCAAACAAATGGGTTATCACCGCTGACGTTGGATGTATGATCCAAGGAAGGTTAAACTTCGGTAGCCTAGCCAACTGTCAAGGGTGATTAGCCATTTGTTTGAAATACTGCAACAGTAATTTAAATCAAGACATCAAAGATGAGATCTCAGGGAGGAGGAATTTGCTACTGAGGGCGACTCACATGTAAAACTCCTTTTGCAAACTGTTTGACCATGAAACCAGATGAAAGAGGGGGATCCATGGCTAAACAAGTTGAGATGACTGCAAGATATGGCAGACCATCTCTCTAAGTAGTTCACACAAATATTTCAAAACCAGATGGGTCAAAACCCTTTCAGGACATCTGCTATTGGTTATGTACCACCTAAAAAAACTCTTACTTGCAAATTTAAAGAGTTTCAAGTTGCAGGTTTTCTTGTCTCCTTAAAAACCTGCTGCACGTCTTCATGGAACAAGTGCCTAAAATGTATCAAAATACAATAATTCAGGCTGTTAGCTGCAGTTGTTTTAAGATGAGGTATACCATTCACCCCCAATGCTGTGCGAGTAAATCCAGTTTGTGAGGACGCGTGTGGTAATTGCCCTCAGCCAATGCCATTAAAAGGGAGAATCAACTTTGCCTGGGTCAAAATGGGGTTACCACAATGATTTCTGGTAATTCTTTAGAACTACCTTAGGAATCATTAGAAAGAGTGGAAATGCATACAGGAACATCCCTGACTATGAAAATTATAGTGTGTCTGTCTTTCAAGCATGGCCACAGTTATGTATAAAAACAGAAGTTTCTCAGTTGACTGCTTTGAAAGGAGGTGAAAAGATCTAAATGAGGTGTTCCCCATATATGGATCAAGACCTGTGCCACTGTGCTTTGCTCTGATGGAATGTACAATGCTTAAAGAGTCAAGAGAATGATGTAGATCCATCTCCCAGATCATCGTTACCAATGGTCAAAGAGGGTATGATCTTGTACCCCATTGCTTGTTCAGTTAACAAATCACGGCAGTGCTGTCTGTGACCACTAGAGGAGGATCTGAAGTCTATAAGTGGAAAAGAACCTTTAAGGCAGAAATCATTATCAATATCTCTTTTACATTGATGTGCTTTGGCATGTTCTGAGGACCTCACAAGCCTTAAATTTGAACTCCCATGGGCACTGCTCCCAATGCAAAATCTGAAGAGTTCATTTGGGCAGATTGGACTAGGGTCTTAAGAGAAAAAGGGAACCCTTGATTCAGAGACAGTTGATCCCTCCACCACTGCAGTTCCTGTTTCACAAATCCCAGTACTGGTATCTGGAAATCTGAGGGATGAAAGTGCTGGGGTCGAACAATTTTTTAAGTACTCCTGAATTTTTGCCATGTGTAGTCTGTCTAGTGGTATCATGAAGATCGTTGATACTATGAGGCCTAGAAATTTGAGGATCTCTCTTGCTGTGGCCACATCTGTAAGAGAAATCCAAGAAAATGCCCCGATAAATCAAAACTTTGTACTATTCAACATCCCAGGAAAACAATTCATTGAGGGGGTATGAGGAAGGAATTGTGTAGGTTCAGTTTAAAGCCCAGGTAGGAAAGGAGGGATGAGACTTTGTCTAAGGACTCCAAGCACAGTACAGTTGTATACACTTACCATAAATGTAGATGTTCGAGTGTATTCACTGTTGCAGTCATTACATTTGGGTAATCTGCTGGCAGGTTGCCCTCAGTCGGCCTGATTAACAAAGTCTTGGGTCCTGCGTCGGTTGCTGTCCCCTCTTCCATGACCTCAGGTTGTCAGGGGTATAAAACATGCACCCGACGCCATTACATCAATTTTTCTTGCCCCAGATATCAGGTGCCCCCCAAATGGGGAGCAAAATATATTACTTATTAAAAACACAAAAATATACCTCCAAACAAAAGCAAATACACCAAAAAGGCTTTTAAGCATAGTAATGGAAAGCAGAGGTATAGTAAGAGAAAAACAGGGGGCTGGAGGGAGGGTAACCAGGACTGCAACAGTGAATACACTCGAACATCTACATTTATGGTAGGTGTACACAACTGTACTATGCTCTTTGTGTTTCACTGTTGCAGCCATTACATTTTGGTAGATTCTCAAAGCTATGGTTGGGAGGATGGATTTATACAGCATTAGGACCAGCTATAAGGCCCTGCAAAACAGCAGTGGCAAAGCCAGCTCTGGATTTAGAGAAAATTGGTAAGTGATAATGCTTAGTGAAAGTATGAACTGAACTCCATGTAGCAGCTTCTAGAATATCCCTGGTAGGAACACCTCTGTGAAAGGCTGTAGAAGTAGATGCAGCCCTGGTGGAATGAGATCTGATCCCCTGGGGGATAGGTTTTCCATGGTGCTTACAGCAGAAATGAATACAATGGCTTAGCCATTTAGAAATGATTTGCTTTGAAATAGCCTTCCCCTCTGCCCCTGCAGCAAATGCTACCAGCAGTTGTTCAGATTTTCTTCGAGATTTAGTCCTGTCCAAGTAAAATCTAAGCTGTGTACATCCAATGAATGCAGAATCCATTCCCCCTTGTTCTGTGGACTGGGAAAGAAAGTTGGCAAATAAATGGACTAATTAAGAGCCACACTGGATACCACCTTGGGCATGAAGGATGGACTGGTCCTGAGTGACACCCTGTCTGCATGAAAGATGATGAAAGGCTCCACTGCCATAAGGGCCTGTAATTCAGATATCCTTCTAGCTGAAGAAATTGCTAAAAGGAAGGCTGTTTTCCAGGAAATAAATTTTAAGTCTGCAGTAGCAGCTGGCTCAAAAGGATGTAGAGTGAGTTTCTCCAATACAAAGTTAAGGTCCCAGGCAGGGGTTGGAGCTCTTCTTGGTGGTCCCAAGTTTTTGGCCCCTCTGAGATAGTGCTTTAGTACAGGATGAAAAAAGAGGGGGGTTCTGTATTGTAATGAGCTGAAATGGCTGAGGCATGGATTTTTATGGAAGAAAAAGACAGGTCCTTGTGAAGCATCTCAGTTAAGTATTGCAAAAGGTAAATTGGGTGCTGCTGTGCTCATCCCTTGAGATTGATTCCAGGCACAGAATCTTTTCCATTTGTCAGCATAAGATTTTCTAGTACTGGATCATCTTGCCTCCAAAATGACACCCATCACAGGTTTGCTGAGGGATGTTAAGGGGGAATTTAAATGATTAGTCAAGCTGCAAGATTCAATGTTTGGAGCTGAGGGTGCAGAATTTGGTTCTCTTGCTGAGACAGTAATGTAGGTGTCTGAGGCAGGTGCCATGGAGAGATTTGTGACACACTGCGCTGGAGTGGGTACCACTGTTGGTGAGGCCAGTCTGGAGCATTCAAAATCATTTTTGGTTTGTCCTGTTTGACCTTTAGGAGAACTTTGGAGAGCAGAGGCAGAGGGGGAAAGGCATAGACGGATAGGTTTTCCCAGCTGAAGGACAGAACATCCACTTTCCAGGCTTTTTTGTGAGGAGTTCTTGTGCAAAATTTGTCCAACTGGTAGTTCTGGGGTCCCCCATTTGCATGTCAACATACTGAAAATCTGTGGTTCCAGTTTCCATTTGTGTGGGTCCATGAGATTTCTGCTTAGTTTGTCTGCCAGAATATTCAGCTTTCCTGGCAGGAATTGAGCTTGTAGTTGTACTTGGTAGTTCAAGGCTGTGTTCCACAATGCCATGGCTAGTCTACATAGGGGGTAGGAATGTGTACCCCCCTGCTGGTTATGTACCACATAACCATGGTGTTGTCCGTCTTTACCATTAGTTGTCCTGGATGAAGGTAGTCCTTGAAGGCTGTAAGTGCATTCTGTACAGCTAGCATTTCTTTAAGATTGATATGAAGGTGCATTTGATTTGGGCTTCATTTGTCCTGAATGCACTTCCCTGCCAGATGAGCCCCCCCATGCATAGTCTGATGCGTCTGTAGTTAGGGTTTAGATGGCAGGGGGTGGTGTGAATGGCAGTCCCTTGTTTTGGTGACAGGCCTCCGCCCACCATAGGAACTCTAGGCGCAGGCAAAGTATGACAGGAATCATTGTTTCCAGGCTGTGACAATGCTGACTCCATTTACTTTTTAAGTACGACTGAAGTTTCCTCATATGCAGTCTTGCATATGGAATTAGAAGAATGCAGGAGGCCATGAACCCCAAGACTTGCAATATTTGTCTTGCAGATAGCAGGGTTTTTGTGGCCACCTGTTTGAAGTAAGTCACCAAATGAATTTGCTTTTCTGGCATAAGGAAAACCATCTGGGCAGTTGTATTCAAGCTTGCACCCAGGAATGTAATTTTTTGAGAGGGTACCAGTTCTGATTTCTTTTTGCTTTAACTAGACAAGTTAGAACTCTTTTTACAAATGCCAGATGTTTTAGAAGAATGGCCTGGTTTTCTGCCTGAATTAGACAATCGTCCAGGTATGGATATATTTGAATATTTCTTTGCCTGCAAAATGCAATTACTGGAGACAGGCACTTTGTGAATACCCTGGGTGCAGCAGACAAGCCAAAGGGCAGTAAAGAGAACAGATAATGCAAGTAGCCTGCTTTGAAGCGTAGCTATCTTCTGCAAGATTCCCTGATTGGGATATGCAGGTAAGCCTCTTTTAAATCTAGAGTTGCCAGCCAGGCATCCTTGCCTAGCATAGGAAGTAACTGGTGAAGATTCAGCATCTTGAAGTTTGGAATGTCAAGAAAGGTGTTTAGAGTAGACAGGTACAGAATTGGACGCCATGATTTGTATTTTCTGGGTACCAGGAAAAGTCTGGAATAGAAACCTTGTCCCTTTTCCTCTTCTGGTACTAGTTGAATAGCCCCCATGTTTAGAAGGGAAAGTACTTGTTTCTGAGCCTCTGCCCATTGATTTGGGGGCAGGTCTGGCTACCCGTTTGGAGTTGGCAAAGTGTGGAAATGAAATCTGTATCCCTGGGACACTATAGTTAAAACCCATTTGTCCTGGGTTAGAAGTTGCCAGTTTTTTGCATGAAGAGCCAGTTTCCCCCCCAAAGGGGTGGCTAAGAGGTAAGTGCTTGGTAATTTTAAAGGAAAGTCATTGAGATTGTTTACCATAGGGAGATGTCTTGATGTTTCCAGATTTGGAAGTGGAAGCACCCCATTGCTTAGCTCTGAAAGTCCCTTGGGACTGAAACCTGGTGCTTTTGGAATGTCTGGGTTTGGCTTGAGTGGCTTTGGAAGGAGCTGGAAAGGACCAGTTCTTAATAGGCCAGTGCCTACTAAATCTTGGAGGTTGTACCTGTAAGAAATCTTTCACAGTTTGCATGTATTTAGCCTTATATTCCATCTTTTTTAGAACTCCTTCAACCTTATTGCCAAACAGACGGTCCTGCTGCAAAGGAGCATCCAACAGTTTTGCTTTAACATGGTCAAGCAGAGACTTCTCCTTAAGCCAAACATGCCTTCTAAGCACAGACCCAGTAACAGTAGCCCTGCAAGAGGCCTCCAAAGAATCAAAACCACATTGCAAAGTATGTTTTCCAACTTGTTCAGCTGAATGCAAATATCCTGTAAATCCTTATTTTCCACACAGTCAGAAATCAACATCATTTACTGTTTAAGCAGTCCCATGATATGCTGTTGATATTTTAGCATATGGAACTGACAATTTAAAGCTCTGATTGCCAAGGTTGCAGAAGTATAAACCTTTTTACCCCATCTATCCAGCGCCCTGGAATCTCTAACGGAAGGGGTAGGATTTTTTGCAATAGAAGCCTTAATGCCCTTGGGTCCCTGAGAAATGGTTTCAGGGTCCGCAACAGGATTTTTGAAAAAGAATTTGTGAGACTCAGGAACCCTGTAGTATCTGTCTGGTTTACTAGGGTCAAGAGGCAGGGAATCAGGGGCCATGCTGGATTCCGAAAACACATCAACAATGTCTAGTACAGGAGGTACAGCCAAAGGCCTATGCTGAGGAAGAAGAAGGAAATCCCCAAGCCTCTTTTTAAATTCAGAATAATCCTGACTTTCCCAGTGGAAATGCTCCCTTAACGTTTCCCAAAAAGAAAAATCCTCAGGGGGAGAAGCAGAGGGAATGGAATCCTTTGGATCAGAGTCCTCATAAGTAGGTATGGACAAATCCAGGTCATTAGAAGAGTAAGAAGAAAAGTACAGTTTTGTACCTACCATAAATGTAGATGTCCGAACTGGATAGCATCTGCAGTCATAACAACTGGGTTGTCCTGTCGTCAGGCAGCCCTTCAGTCGGCCGGATTCCAAAGTCCGGGTCCGGCTTCGGCTGATGTCGCACTTCACCCGACGTCATCTCTGTTGGTCTTCGGGTATAAAGGCATCAGCCGACGCCATTTTCCTCAGTGTTTCTTGCCCCGGATGCCAGTAGCCCTCTTGAAGGCTAAAATTTGGATAGATGCCAATGTTTCCAAAAAGATAGAGGTAAACACAAAAATAAGCATGTATGTACATATATACAAACAAATACACCATAAAAGACTCCCCCCCACCAGCTAGCTATTAGGAGGGTAAACACCCTAGGAGTACCACAGAGGGAAGGAGGGAGGTAATCCTGACTGCAGATGCTATCCAGTTCGGACATCTACATTTATGGTAGGTACAAAACTGTACTATGTCCTTCATGGATGCATCTGCAGTCATAACAACTGGGTAGAATACCATAGCCAACTAGGGGAGGAGGATAAAAGTAGATTATGGTGTGTTTAGGATCCCTTGCAGTACAGCAGTGGCAAACCCTGCTCGGGATCTGGAATATAGAGGCAAATTATAATGCTTGGCAAATGTATGCACGGAGGTCCAAGTAGCCGCCTCAATAATGTCTTTGGTTGCCACTCCTCGTAAGAAGGCTGTGGTAGTGGCTGTTGCCCTTGTAGAATGAGGTCTTATGTTCTGTGGAATTGGTTTTCCATGGAAGGAGTAACAGAATCGTATGCAATTTCCTATCCATTTGGAGACTGTCTGTTTGGAAATAGCTTTTCCTTCCCTTCCTGTTGCATAAGCTACAAAAAGTTGGTCAGTCTTTCTGCTACTTTTTGTTCTGTCCAAGTAGTAGCGTAGCTGTCTATGTACATCCAAGGTATGCAGTATTCTTTCCCCTCTGTTTTGTGGGTTGGGAAAGAAGGTAGGTAGGTGGATTGCCTGGTTTAAAGACACTCTGGATACCACCTTAGGCATAAATGTAGGATTAGTCCTCATGGACACTCTATCTTGGTGGAAGATTAGGAAGGGTTGCACTGCCATTAAGGCCTGTAGTTCTGAAACCCTCCTTGCTGAAGTAATTGCCAGTAGGAAAGCAGTTTTCCATGACAGGTGTTGTAGGTCTGCTGTTGCTGCTGGTTCAAAGGGTGATAGTGTCAACTTTTCTAGCACAAAGTTTAAGTCCCAAGCTGGTAATGGTGGTTTCCTTGGAGGTTTTACATTCTTGATTCCTCTGAGGAACTGCCTGAGCAAAGGGTGCGAAAAACAGGTGGATCAAAGCTGTATTCTGCTGAAATAGCTGATGCATGTATCTTGATGGAGGAGTAGGACAGGCCTGAATGAAGAAGTTCGCCAGATACTCCAGAATGTTAGGCATATCTATGTTTGACACATCTTTTCCTCTTTCAGTACTCCAAATGACAAACCTTTTCCATTTTCCAGCATAGTTCCTTCTTGTTGAAGGTCTGCGTGCTTCAAGAATAATGTCTTTAACTCTTTGGGAAAGTTCTGGATTAGCTGCTGCTATGTGATGTTCCATGCAGTCAGTTGCAACGTTCTTAGGTTTGGATGTATGATGCTGTAGTTGTTCTGAGTTAACATCAAAGGCATCAGGGGTATTGGCCACATATTGTTCCGAGACATGTTCCTCAGCAGTGGGTACCAGTGTTGTCTTGGCCAGTTTGGAGCTATCAGGATTATCCTTGGACGTTCTTCCTTGATTTTTAGTAGTACCTTGTGTATCAAGGGAAGAGGTGGGAATGCATATGCTGTTAGGCCTTTCCAGCTGAAGGAGAGCGAATCCACTTTCCATGCTAGTGGGTGGAATGTCCTTGTGCAGAATTGTTTGAGCTGGTGATTGAGAGGTGATGCGAATAGATCTATCTGAGGCATTCCCCATTTCTTTGAGATGGTCTTGAAGATGTCCGGGTGCAGCTTCCATTCGTGGGCATCCGATGTGGTTCTGCTTAATATGTTTGCTAGAGTATTTTCTTTTCCCGGTACAAATATTGCCTGTAACTGGATGTTGTAGCTGAGTGCCAGGGTCCACAGCTCCAAAGTCATTCTGCATAGGGGGTATGAATGAGTGCCTCCCTGTTTGTTGATGTACCACATGACTGTGGTGTTGTCTGTCCTTATCATCAACTGGCCCTCTGTGAGAAATGGTCTGAACTTTTGGATTGCCAGTTTTACTGCCAGCATTTCTTTTAGGTTGATGTGCAGGTGAAGTTGATCCTGTGTCCACAATCCTTGCACGCATTTGTCCAGCATGTGGGCCCCCATCCTAGGTCTGAAGCGTCTGTTGTGATGGTCTGGCTTGCTTGACATCTGCGAAAGGGTAGGCCTGGGTTTGACTGGCATGCCTGAGCCCACCATAGGAACTCCTGTTTTAAGCATGGAATTAGTGGGATTTCTGTTTCTAGGCTGTGTCTGTGTTGGGACCATAAATTCTTTAGGTACCACTGTAGTTTTCTCATATGTAGTCTGGCAAATGGGACCAAGATTATGCATGATGCCATGAAGCCCAAGGCCTGCAGTACTTTTCTTGCTGTTAACTTGTTCAGTTTTGTTAGTGCCAAGAAGTAAAGAGGGAGTTCTTTTTGTTTTTCTGTAGTTAGGAATGCCATTTGTTTTACTGTGTCCAATTCCGCGCCCAAGAATGTCCTTGTTTGGGATGGTATCAGCCTTGACTTTTGTAAATTGACTGTGTATCCCAGTGCTTGTAGCAAGTAAATGACCCTTTGTAAATCTGTTGTCAGCTTGCTTTTGTTGTCCCCTTGTAGCAGGCAGTCGTCCAGGTATGGGTAAATTTGAATTCCCTGTAGTCTGCAATGGGCGATTACTGATGCCAGGCATTTTGTGAATACTCTGGGCGCAGTAGATAAGCCAAAGGGCAATGCTGAGAATTGATAGTGCTCTGATCCTGCAAGAAATCTGAGGTATCTTCTGCAGATTGGTCGAATGGGGACGTGCAGGTATGCCTCCTTGAGATCTAGAGTTACCAGCCAACACTCCTTGCCCAGCATGGGAAGAAGTTGCTGTAGGGTCAGCATTTTGAATTTTGGGACAATGATGTATGTATTTAGGGTGGACAGGTCGAGAATTGGTCTCCAACTTTTTTCCTTTCTTGGAACTAGGAATAGTCTGGAGTAGAACCCCTTTCCTTGCTCTGCTGTTGGCACTCTTTCCACAGCTCTCATGTTTGCTAACTCCATTATCTGTTGTAGAGCCTCTGTTTTTTGATTTGGAGGTAGATTTGGCATTCCTCTTTTGACTGGTAAAGTGTGGAAGTGGAACCGGTAACCTTGATCTATGGTTTGTAAAATCCACTTGTCTTTTGTTATGTAGTGCCAGTTCTTTGAAAATAAGGTTAACTTTCCGCCTAGAGGAGCTGCTATTTGTTCCCTGGTAGGCGGATTTAGGGTTAAGTCACTGTGGTTGTGTTGATGTAGTGGCAGTGGTTGTGTCTGTGCCTCTGTTGTTACCTTGCCACTGTCGTCCTCTGTAGGCACCTCCTCTGGATTGGTTTCTGCCTCTGGAACGTCTATTCCTGCCCTTTTGAGATCTTGTGGAGTCAGGAAAGGACCAATTTTTGGCAGGCCAGTTCCTGCTAAACCTTGGGGGTTGAACCTGCAAGAAATCTTTAACCGTTTGAACAGATTTTGCCTTTTCTTCCATTTTCTTCATAACCTGCTGGGCAGGTGTACCAAACAAACTTGTCTTATCCATAGGAGCATCTAGCGACTTAGCTTTAACATGATCCTGTAAAGCTTGCTCCTTTAGCCATGCATGCCTTCTTATCACTGTGCCCGTCATGGCTGATCTAAATGAAGCCTCCAGTGCATCATAGCCACATTTTAAGGAATGGTTACTAACCTGTTGTATGTTATTTACCATTTCTAATACATATTTCTTATCAAGAGATTCATCAGTGGTTAGCTGTTTAGTTAGCTGATCAAGCATAAACTCTTGGTATTGTATCATGTGAAACTGACAGTTTAAAGCTCTAGCTGAGAGAGTAGCTGAAGTGTAGACCTTTTTACCCCATCTGTCTAATGACCTTGCTTCCCTTTCAGAAGGAATAGGGTGTTTAGCTATGGTCGCGGCTACTGCCTTGGGACCCTGGGATATAGTTTCGGGGTCTGCAAGTGGGGCCTTGTAAAGGTGGTGATGAGTATCTGGCACCCTGTAAAATCTGTCTGGTTTGGCAGGGGCTGGGGGTAAAGAATCTGGAGCGGAGCAGACATCATTGAAAGCATCATCCACCACAGAGAGAACAGGAGGTATAGCTAAGGGTCTGTGCTGTGGAAGGTGCAGAAAGGTCCTAAGTCTTTTTCTGGAGTCTGAAAAATCCTGTTGCTGCCATTGGAACTGCTCTCGCATGGCATGTAAGGTTTCCCCAAAGGAGAATTCTTCTGGTGGGGAAGCAGCTGGAATGGATTCTTCAGCATCAGAATCTTCAAAATTGGAGAAAGGAGCCTCTGGCTGGTCAGTTATGTCTGATTCTTCTGCAGAATCATCAGAGGACACTGGCTCAGGGGGCTCTGCCCTAGGTCTCTTCTCTGGGGGCTGAGAGGCCCTGTCTGGGTGAGATTGAGATCCTCTAATTAATGAAATTAAATCTTCTGCCAAAGTAAGCATTTGAGAACTAGAAGAGGGCCTGGTTGTGGGAGGTTTAACAGGCACTGTTTTAGTAGTCTTGGCTGCTTTAGCCCTGGCGAAGGCCTTAATGGACATGGCTGCTGGAGGCCTAGCAGCACCACGTGCTGGGGTAGAGACATCCAAGGGAATGGTGTCTGATAAGTCAGTGGCAACCACCGTAGTGGATAAAATTTCTGAGGCCGATTCAAGAGTGGTAGCAGGGGCCTCAGTTGTAGAGATAGATTCAGCTGTACTTTGATCAGTTTTCTCGGTTTCGGCCGAAACCGAGACACTCATGATTTGCTTAACCATGGTTTCGGCCGAAACCGCGGACCGCATGTGTCGGTCTTTATCTTTGCGTTTTGGCAGATTGGGTAGTCGGAGGATCCGACGGCATAATGTACGCAAAATCAGAACCGAAAAACTGTTCTGCAAACTCCGACCGACGCCTAAGCGTTCATCGGTTGAAAGAAGCACAGGCCGAACAGGCTGCTACGTCGTGGGCTGGGCCTAAACAAGGCAGACAATAAGAGTGGAAATCTTTATGAGGTATTTGTTTCCCACAGGTTAAACAATTATTAACTTTTTCTGACATCGGCTGAGGCAAGAAAGAGTCCCCAACGGGTACTTAGCTTTAGAAGTCTTCGAAGTAGTATTCGGTAGAAGTAATCTCTGGATCCGACCGACCGGCACTTGCGAACAGCTTCTGCTTCGGGCGCCACGCGGCAAGAAAGACTGAGGAAAATGGCGTCGGCTGATGCCTTTATACCCGAAGACCAACAGAGATGACGTCGGGTGAAGTGCGACATCAGCCGAAGCCGGACCCGGACTTTGGAATCCGGCCGACTGAAGGGCTGCCTGACGACAGGACAACCCAGTTGTTATGACTGCAGATGCATCCATGAAGGACATCAGAGTCCTGTTCAGAAGATTCATAGTCAAGTTCAGCCCTAGGCTGCTTAGAAGGGGGGGGGGTTAACTACCCCTGATTAGAGTAATTAAATCTTCAGCCATTTTGATCATTAGTTTTTTTAGGCATAGGGGCCTGAACATGTGGTTTGGGCGTCGGATTTTTAGACATAGATTGAGATTTAGGCCTTAGAATTGAAGATAGAGTCGGTTTAATATGCAAGTCTGTAGGCCTGAATACACCCTCAAAAGCCGGTGCCTGCACAGCGGCTCCAGACCCATCCAAGGTAGAGGCATCAGTGGGTTCCATAGGTGAAGCATCTAGCGGCATACCGGACTCCCGGTCTCAGTAAAGGCCTGCGAATCAGACGTAGCAGGTATCAGGGGCTGCGAAAGCACCTCACCGAGTACTGGCAAACTGGCGACTAGCTTAGGAGAAACGTCGTCAGCAGTTTTTGACCTCAACGGCCTGTCTCTGTCTTTTTCTTTGCGTTTTTTCGGTATTCCGGTAGTCGGATGGCTAACCAACATCATTTCTGGATAATTAAACTGAGAACCGAAATATTTAGAAGCAAAAATGTACCGATAACAGATAGTGCACTGATTAAATAAAGCACAAAACTGACAGCAAGGTACGTTGTGGTCAGGGCCTAGGCAAGGAATACAGTACAAATGAAAATCCTTATGAGGTATTTGCTTCCCACAAGTAATACAATTGTTAACTTTTACTGACATCGGTAAGGAGCAAGAAAAAGTTTCCCCAACGGATACTTAGCTTTTAGCTGAAGACTTCGGTTCTGAAACTTGAAAATGAAAATTTCAGGAGACGGCCGACCGGCACTTGCGAACTGCTTCTGCTTTGGGCACCGTGCGGCAAGAAAGACTGATGTAATGGTGTCGGCTGCATGTTTTATACCCCTGATGACCTGACGTCATGGAAGAAGGGACAGCAACGAACGCAGGACCCAAGACTTTGTTAATCAGGTGGACTGAGGGCAACCTGCCAGTAAATTACCCAAATGTAATGATTGCAACAGTGAAACATGAAGAACATCTGGATACAGAATCTACACAAATCAGCAAGTCATCTAAATAAAGGGAAAAAAATTTTGTCTATGCAAGCAGCAACTTCTATACTATTCTTGACTTTTGTGTTACGCTATTTTACATCTGTGTAATGTTAAAAGTATTTTTCAAGATATTTTAAATGATGCAGTGATGACCTTTTTACATTTCAAAGCCTGATGTACTAAAGTAGCAAAAATTTGTGTGGGAGACTTTTCAAATAAAATACATACTATCGGGAAACAAAGTGGCATACATTTAACCCTTAAAACTACTCAATCTCCTGTTTTGAATGTATACCAAAGTAGTGTAAACACAACCAGTATGGCCTCAATCCATTTTAACTATCTGATATTCCCAACTAGTCAAACTACCACAAGATACATTTTTAACTTGATAAGCCCACTGGAAATTAGTGTATCCTGTACAGGGTGACTGTCCAGCACTGTTTGGTAAGTCATTTGCTTAAATTTATAAAGTAGGCAAAAAGAGCCTTGGGGAATCAAACCTGGACTGCAGGAAGCACATTAATGATGCTTCATAACCTTAATCCTCTTGTGCTAACTGCCCAAATAACACAAATACAAATTCAATATTTTTGCAGGGAAGGCAAGAACACCTTCAACTTCCACACTCGCGCATCTCTTCATATACTAACTCTGCAATCACAGAGAAGGAGAAAACAGCAATCTCCTCATCCCAAGATAAATGCATTTGTATCTACTGAACAAAATAAAACACTTATTTTTGTAGGGGGGCAAGCCTCCCTGTACCCCCTCACTGCTGTACCTCTAAATATTCTGATACTGAGACTGCACAACAGAGGGGAAAGGGAAACTTCTCTGTTCTCACTGAACTGCAATTCCACTACAATAACACTGTAGTTTTCTTTTCAGAAGTGTCAGTGGAACAACACGTAGTACACACACCTTTGGTGCTGGCAGACTAGAAGGCTATGTGTTGTATTTCCATTCCAGGTGGTTGGACTGCTAATACTGTGTTAGGGGGGTGCTGCACTCCTAGATATGTTGTTCTTCGGAAACCGAGGTCTCATCTGCCTGAGTTGGTGGTAGCTCAGGTGGATGTAAAAGATTCCACAGAACCTGAGTATGTGACTTTTTCTTATATACACAATTGACTAATCCAAAGACTACATGTGATTCAACAATGTTTCCATGTGTCCTTTTATACATAACTTTAATTTGTAAATACTCTTATATTAAAATGATTTACACAGAAATTTCCACAGTTCATTTGCCATAACCATTTTCTCAGTTCTCCTCATATCAAGGAGCAGTTACAAACCTCATTATAAAGCCGTTCTTCACACTGAGCAATCCAAAGAATGCATAATACATTTGCTACCAACTTACTGTAAACATCCAAATTATTTTACATCACTTTGGTCAAAACAACCATACAAAATCATGGATACAAGTGTTTGACATTATATACCTTGAGAACTGTTCTCTAAAACAATTGGATTCTTTTGCATTCTATGAACAAATGAACTGTAGTTTCCTCAGTTTAACACTTACTACATGATCTTTGTTCTTTTATTTTATATTTCATTTGCCCTTTTAGGATTATAGGAAGTTGCTAGGCTATTGGCCCCGAGGCACTTATAAGCCTAGCCAAGAGTTTAGTCCATGTTTAGACAAGTGAGCACCCAAAGCCCCTGTCCAGCAGGCACACAGGTGGAATCCCAGGGGGTGTATTTTCTGTTTCCCATCCAGTTATCCAGGTTGCGCTTGAAAAGGTATAATAAGGTACTCTGCTTGATATGGCGAGGGAGTCTATTCCACAGATGGGGGAGTCTCTGAGACACAAATCTATCCCACCAACAAGTCCTATTGATGTCACAGACCAGGGTGAGGTCGCGCATATGGGTTACTTGAGTGGAGCTTGACTTGTGGATATGCAGCAGTCTCATCAAGGATTGCTTTGTATGCCAGACAGAGGTCCCCTTTGAGGAGTCTGTATGAAACTGAGTAGAGAGACAGGGCTTTTAGCCTATATGTGTAGGGTAGATGTTTTACACCCTGGATTCTTCTGGTGAGGAATCTCTGTGGTCTCTCCAGCTGCTGCATATGCTTTGCGAGGTACATGCCAAAGTGGGCGTTGTACTCAATAATTGGCCTTATAAGGGAAGAATACAGATATGTTATGACCTCCTTGTCCCTGGATAAGGTACCCTTACTTATCAGGTGGGCCATATAGAAAGCTTTCCATATAACACAAGCAACATGGTGGTCAAAATTCAGGTTGCTATCAATCTGGGTGCCCAAATCCCCCACAACCGATTGCGTGCTTAGGACGTTATTAATGTGATAATATGTGGGGACGTCATCCTCCCCAAAGGGGATGATGATGCATTTTTTGGCATTTAGCTTGAGGCCATGTTTCTGGCACCAGTCATTTGTTTGGGTGAGACCCTCTTGGAAGTTGTCAACACCACTTGGGGAATTGATGACCGTGCCCAGCTTGCAGTCATCTGCAAACTTGGTCAGCCATAGGCCACTGATTTTGGCCTGCATCTCTGAGAAGTATATCACGCATAACAAAATCCCCAAGACCGATCCCTGGGGTACACCATTCGTTATGGGTCTACTGCTTGAGGTGGGTTCCCCTATTTTGATTAGGTGGGTTCTATCAGTGAGCCAGTTTGCTACCCATCTGATAATATATGGATTGATGCCTAGTTGAGAGAGTTTATCTATGACCGAGTGGGGAATAGTGTCTTTGGCCGGGTCAAGATATGTGGTGTGCACCTTCTTCCCATCGTCCATGGCTTTGGTGACTGTCTCAAAGAAGTCGAAAGTACAGTTTTGTACCTACCATAAATGTAGATGTCCGATAGATATGCAACTGCAGTCCTTACATATGGGTTGTCCTGCCTCAGGCAGCCCTCGGTCGGCCGGATTCTAAAGTCTGGGTCCGGCGTCGGCTGATGTCGCCTCCTCCCCGACGTCAGAGCGGCTGGGGTATAAAAGCATCAGCCGACGCCATCTTCCTCAGTGTTTCTTGCCCCAGATGCCAGGTGCCCTCCAAGGAAGGCTAAATTTAGAACTGGATAAAAAATTCCAGGCATACACAATGGCAATAAACAGATACACCATAACAGATATCCCCAGCTAAGTATAAAAGGAGGGAAGTGGACCCAATACACAGAGGGGTAGGAGGGAGGGAAAACCTGACTGCAGTTGCATATCTATCGGACATCTACATTTATGGTAGGTACAAAACTGTACTATGTCCTTCAAGAATGCAACTGCAGTCCTTACATATGGGTTGAATACCATAGCCAAGCTGGGGGTGGTAGGCTCTAAGATAAGGATGGTGTAGCTAAAATGCCCTGCAGGACTGCCGAAGCAAAGCCTGCTCGGGATCTGGAATATAAAGGCAGGTTGTAGTGTTTGGAAAATGTATGCACGGAGCTCCATGTAGCAGCTTCTAGAATGTCCTTTGTAGCCACCCCTCTTAGGAAAGCTGTGGAGGTGGCTGTAGCTCTGGTGGAGTGTGGCCTGATATTGGCTGGCACACCCTTTCCATGGAAAGAATAGCAGAATCTGATGCAATGTCCAATCCATTTTGAAATTGTTTGTTTGGAAATTGCCTTTCCTTGCACTCCAGGAGCGTATGCTACAAATAGTTGGTCAGACTTTCTGTTGGCCTTTGTTCTGTCCAAGTAGTAGCGTAGTTGTCTGTGTATGTCCAAAGTGTGCAGCAGCTTTTCCCCTTTATTTTGAGGATTGGGGAAGAAGGTGGGCAGGTGAATTGCTTGATTTAGAGACACCCTGGACATTACTTTTGGCATAAAAGAAGGATTGGTTCTTAAAGAACCGGAACAAACTGGGATTGCAGCTGTATGTTCAGTTTCAGGGACTTTTCCCAAAGGGTCATTGTTAGTCTGCAAAGGGGGTAAGAATGAGTACCTCCCTGCTTGTTTATGTACCACATAACAGTGGTGTTGTCTGTCTTTATTAGCAGATGGCCTTGTTGAAGATATTTTCCGAAGGCCTCGATTGCATGAATTACTGCTAACATCTCTTTTTGATTGATGTGTAGATGTACTTCCATTGCCCTTGAATGCATCTGCCCTCCATGTGCGCCCCCCATCCATGGTCTGAGGCGTCTGTTGTAATGGTTTGGCTTGTTTGAGGTTTGTTGAAAGGCATACCTTTGTTTGACTGGCTTGCTTGGGCCCACCACAGAAATTCCCTTTGTAGGCATGGGATGAGTGGGATAATTGCTTCTAAATTGTGGCTGTGTTGAGACCATAAACTTTTTAGGTACCATTGCAGCTTTCTCATGTGTAGTCTTGCCAGTGGAATCAGTAGAATGCAAGATGCCATGAAACCCAGGGTCTGCAGGATTTTCCTTGCAGTCATCTGGGTGAGCTTTGCTAGGCTTTTGAAGTAATGTGGTAATTGTTCTTGCTTCTCTTCTGTGAGGTAAGCCGTTTGTGATTCTGTGTCTAGTTTGGCTCCTAGAAAAATTATTTGTTGGGATGGCAGTAGTCTTGATTTTTGTAAGTTGACTGTGTATCCCAAAGCCTGTAGTAAGTAAATGACATAATTCAAGTTTTTTGCCAAGGCTTGCTTGCTGTCTGCTTGTATAAGGCAGTCGTCCAGGTAAGGGTATATTTGTATCCCCTGGAGTCTGCAGTGTGCAATTACTGATGCCAGGCATTTCATGAATACTCTGGGCGCAGTAGATAAGCCAAAATGCAATGCTGAGAATTGATAATGCTCTGACCCTGCAAGAAATCTGAGGTATCTTCTGCAACTGTGTCTGATTGGGACATGCAGGTATGCCTCCTTGAGGTCCAGAGTAACCAGCCAAGACCCCTTGCCCAGCATGGGAAGGAGTTGCTGTAGCGTCAGCATTTTGAATGAGAAATACAATGAGAAGTACAATGAGAAAAGTGTTTAGAGCGGACAAGTCCAGTATAGGTCTCCATTGCTTTTCTTTTCTTGGAACAAGGAACAGTCTTGAGTAAAATCCCTGGCCTTGTTCCTGAGGAGGAACCTTTTCTATTGCTTTGATTTTTATCAGCTTTGAAACTTGTTCGAATGCCTCTGCCCTTTGATTTTGTGGCAGGTTTGGCATGCCTTGTCTTGTTGGTAAAGTATGGAAGTGGAACCTGTAGCCTTTTCTTTCAACCATGCATGTCTACGTATGACTGCCCCTGTCATAGCTGCCCTACATGAAGCTTCCAATGCATCATAACCACACTGAAGAAAATGATTGCTAACCTGCTGAGTGTTATGGACCAAATCCTGCAAGGCCTTTCTATCTAAAGGCTCAGGAGAGGCTAACTTTTTCTGCAAATCCTCCATCAAGAAATCCTGATACTGAAACATATGAAAAAGACAATTAAGGGCTCTCGTGGCAAGTGTGGTTAAGGTATAAACTTTTTTGCCCCACCTCTCCAGGGACCTAGCTTCCCTGTCTGAGGGCAAAGGATTTTTGGCCGTGGATGTGGCCACCCCTTTGGGCCCCTGGGAAATTGTTTCTAGATCAACAGAGTGGGCCTTAAAGATATGTTTATGAGTTTCAGGAACCCTGTAATATCTGTCTGGCTTGACAGGAGCAGGAGGGAGAGAATCAGGGGAAGCACTGGAGTCTGAGTACACATCATCCAATACATCTAACACTGGGGGTATAGCTAAAGGTCTGTGCTGGGGTAACTTGAGGAAGGTACGAAGCCGTTTCCTGGAGTCGGAGAATTCCTGACCTTGCCACTGAAAATGCTCTCTCATGGAGTGGAGAATTTCCCCAAAAGAAATATCCTCAGGAGGAGAGGCAGAAGGAATAGATTCCTCCGCATCAGAATCCTCGTAGGCCTGGAAGGACTCTTCCTGGGTATCTGAGTGATCAGAGTCACCAGAGGCTTCATCTGAAGAAAGGGTGTCTGTATGCTCAACCCTGGGCCTTTTGTCAGAAGGTGGCTGAGAACCTTGAGCTTACCTCTGATTAACCTCTGATTAAGGAAATTAAATCTGCAGCTAAAGTCATGATTTGTTTATCAGTAGTGGGCTGAGGCAAAGCTTTAGGAGGGTGAGACTTAGCCTGGCTGGCAGCCTTAGCACATGTGTAGGCCTTGATAGACATAGACATAGGGGGCCTAGTTGCCCCACGTGCTGGAGTCACCTTGTCCACCGGTATGGTTTCAGGCAAATCTTGGGCTTCAGTTTCTGGAGGAAAATCAACAACCGGTACCGGCGCAGACTCCGGGACCGGAGTGATCGGTAAAGTGGTGTCGTCGGTCCGGAGCGGTGGAACAACCGCCTCAGAAGAGACCGATGCACTCGCGGTAGTTTTTTGGCGTGGTGTCGGTGGAAGTCGTGGCCGAGGATGTCGGTCCCGGTCTTTCCGTTTTTTGGAAATATGTGGTGTCGGTTGTTCCGACGGCATGGTATAAGAGTATTTATCGCCAAAAAAGTCTTCAGCGAACTCTGCCCGGCGCCTGAGTGTGCGCTTATTGAAGCAAGCACAGGCAGCACAGGCCGAGACGTCGTGGTCTGGGCCAAGGCAGGGGGGGCAGTAAGAATGGAAGTCCTTATGAGGTATTTGTTTACCACAAGACAAACAGTTATTGACTTTTTCAGTTTTTTCCTGACATCGGCTGAGGCAAGAAAAGGTTCCCCAACGGGGTACTTAGCTTTTTGATGACTTCGGATACGTAAAACACAGGAGCTGACCGACCGGCACTTGCGAACTGCTTCTGCTTCGGGCACCGCGCGGCAAGAAAGACTGGGGAAGATGGCGTCGGCTGATGCTTTTATACCCCAGCCGCTCTGACGTCGGGGAGGAGGCGACATCAGCCGACGCCGGACCCAGACTTTGGAATCCGGCCGACCGAGGGCTGCCTGAGGCAGGACAACCCATATGTAAGGACTGCAGTTGCATTCTTGAAGGACATCAGATTTAATAGACATGACCTCCCCTTGACAAAGTCAAACTATGTGGGGTCAAGTGTTTGGAGGTTGTCATGTCCCTGTTAATGAGGTCCTTGATAATCCATTCCATAGCCTTGCAGATCAGGCTGGTTAGGCTGATGGGTCTATAATTTCCCAGATTGGTGGACGCTCCATGTTTGTGTAAAGGGATGACACTGTCTGTCCTCCACTCAGCTGGGACAAAGCCGGCACTCAAGCTTTGGTTGAATGGGGTGCCTGATGGTGCTGCAAGCTCATGCCGGAGTTCATGTAGGATGCAGCCTGGGATGTTATCGGGTCCCATGCAGGCTGTATTTTTTTGCCTTTGCGAGGACAGTGATGACCTATTTCCTAGAGATAAGGGGGGGGGTACTGGGGATGTCCTGATTTACTGATGGTGGGGGGAAGAGAGGGGGTGACGTTTGTGCTGAAACTGTCAGCCAGTAGGCTGGCTATATCTAAAGCATTTGTGTATGTGGTGTCCTTGACCACCAGTTCTGAACAGATCTGGGTGCTTCTTTTGAGATTGCAGACTGTCAATTTATCAATTATTAGTCTCTATAAAAAAAATCTTATATCTCATCTACTCCAATGAATCTTTCTCTGCTGAATTTTATACACTTTTACTTACACAGTGTTTGTCATAGTACTAAAAATAGATAATATAGTCGTACTAAAATTTTCTATTCTTAACTGCACATGAGAAGGCTATCTTTCATGAAATCATTTCATGCAGACACTCCCCAGCTATACAAGATAAGGCCTTTTTTTTTCTTTGAGGACATTATTTACCAAATTTCTTTATACTGTTCTCAAAGTAATAGTCCTACACTAAGTGTTTTTCAAATATTTTACACAGAACCCCTCAAAAATACAAAGAAGCTAAATATACTGCTATATTAACATTACATAAACCTCCATTATCTTGTTGGGTTTTTTTTGTAACATTAAAAACAGCGTTTCTTCTTACTGGGTTTAATCCAGAACCTCTAGAAACTAAAAACTAAACAAAATCTGCAACAGGTATTTTTCTTTAAACACAGGGAATGGGAAACCCTCCCAGTCCAACCCAACTACCATTATGTATAAAGACATCTTCAATCGCAGACTGTTTCACATAGTTCAAGAATAGCATACATTACAAAACCAAATAAACACTTACCAGGTATCCTTACTTTCTTTCCCTTAATACTTTTCTTCACCTACCAATGTGATTATTAAAGGTTGAACCCAAGAATGCTTGTATATATTCCAAATAGTATGTCTTAATTTAGTAGTAAAACCATAATATTTCATAAAGTCCCACAGGCTCTCATAACTAACTGCAGTAAAAGCATTTTGATCAACTGAAGGTAACAGTCAAGTCTCAATTTATAATTTTTTTCTGATAACTGCTATAATATTTCCTATCAATATTACACAATCTTTGCCTTTCACACCATACATTTTTAGTCCATACTACAATGAATCTTTCGTGCAAAATTTAAGAAACATAACTTGCAATCTGTGTTGGTCAGCATTATTGGTCTCGGAGTTGCAAATTCTTGTCTCCTTTAAAAATAAAACTATAAACTCTTTCACAGGCATGGTCATCATCAATTCTTTGATCTAACCACTTATTTAACATTTTCATAAATATTGTCGTAACGTTATGTTTTTATAAAATAAAATACATGGGATTCCAGCTGGGCCTGGAGACGAAGCTCCTTTTAGACTGGCTCCATATCTTCCTATATATTTTTCTCGTTACAGATTTGTTTTCCTGCCTTGACTGTCATTTCCATTCATTTGTATCAGCTACCAGGTTTATTTACTTATAGGTTCCATAGGTAAGTACTAGGATAGCTGCCCTTGTGGGCCATTTAAAGCCTAACATTTTTCCCATTTTGTGCTTAAAATAACCTATCCCATTTGGTTATAGATTGGACACACCCATTCAATGGATGATAATAATATATTACCCTAATAACAATAACTGGGATCATACCATAGATAATTCAAGGGGATCTATGTGTGGCATAAAGAGTTTAGGAGCTGCCTCTGTCCATTAGTTGTACAGGGGTCAGCCCTGGGGAAAATTTTCTGTTTCTCATCCACAGATCTAAGTTGCTCTTGAAAATGAACAGGGATAAACTTTGTATTATGTGGATGGGGAGTCTGTTCCACAGCAGTGGTATTCTCTGCGAAATATACCTGTCGCTCCAAATCATTCTGTTGATGTTGCAGAAGAGGTTCAGATCCCTAGACTGAGTATTTCTGATGCCATTTGACTTGCTGATGTGCAGTAAATCCATGAGTATTGGGCTGGAGGATACTTTGTATGCCAGGAAAAGGTCACCTCTTAGCAGTCTGTAGGATACAAAGTATAGTGACAGGGCTTTGAATCTGTTCATGTAGGACATGTTGTTTAGGCCTTGTATCCTTTTAGCAAGGTATCTCTGTGGGTGTTCCAGTTGTTGCATGTGGCTGGACAGATACATGATAAAGGTGGCATTACAGTCAATGATTGGCCTAATGAGGACTGAGAAAAGGCAGACAATGGCATCCCTAGATCTAGACACAATCCCTTTGTTTATAAGCTGTGCAATATAGAAGGACCTTACAACAATAGACACAGTTGGTCAAAAGATAGGTCACTGCCCACATAAGTTCCCAAATCCTGAACAACTGGGTCAACTCTTAGAGTAGTATTGTCACTGTGGGGTAGATAACTTTCCAAAGGATACAATAATGCATTTTTGGCACTTGGTTTCAGACCATGATTTTGACACCAGTTATATATTTGAGACAAATCTTCCTGCAAGCTGGTCAAGTCATTTGGAGATTCAATGACTGGCTGACTAAGTTTACAAATTACTATAAGCTAGAAGTAGAGTTCTTTGGATGTGGCTTTTACTTTAGAAAAGTAAATACCAAACGAGAAGTCCCAGCACAGAACCCTGGGGGCTCCACTGGTGAATGGTCTTTTTGTGGAGTTAACTTCCCCTATTTTGATTATTTGCATCCTATCTGTAAGCCAGATGTCAATCCAGCAGGTGACATAGGGGTTTTTCACAGTTTATTTAGTTTTTCTACTATGCCGAGTGGGGAATTGTGTCAAAAGTTTTGGCCATGTCAAGGTATGTGGTACGTACCACTTGCCTTCATCCACTGCTTTGGTGACCTTTTAAAAAAAACCCACTAGGCTGAGTAAGTATGACTTGCCCCTGATGAATCCAAACTGAGACAGGTCCAGTGTATGGAGGTTCCCTAAGTCCTGACAGATTAATTCCATGATAAGCCTTTTCATGGCTTTGCATATTAGGCTGTTCAGACTTAGGGGTCTGTAAAGATTACTGTTCATCAGTATATTTATTAATTTATTTATTTACTTATAAATGTACAAATTATAATTCATACATTAATAAATTATTTATTTTTATTTATTGTACCTCTTCCTTTTTTATGAATGTGCTATTTTCTTGAACTTCAAGAAGTACAGCCTTATGGTCTGCAACTGAAATTCCTAAAAAGTCTAGATGTCACTATCACACAATCATATAAAGAAACAGTCTATGTAGTTAAATTTTCTATCCTATATGTTGGTACCATACTTTTTTCTAAACATAGGAGTATATGCTTTAATACATCTTCAAGTATTTTACTTCCGTATGGAATTTTACCTTTTAAGTTTTCTTGGATGACAATTCCAGTCCCCCAACATAATTATTTTCATATGTACAATAACAATTTTTTACCATTGCAAATAAACTTTTCCTTTCTGCACTATTAGTGGAAGCATATCATGCTAACAGCCACAAGACACCCATTCGAGTTCTAATGTCACATATCAATAATCTACCTGAAGTTAAAATGACTACATCTAGTATCTTGAACTCCTTCTGTAATAAAACGGCTATTCCCCAGCACAAATCTATTCACAAAATACACAGAATTTGTTTTCCACACAATACTTGTGCTTACAGCTGCGTTCCCCCTCATTATCTTCACTAATATCAGATTCTAAAATTTCACTTACACTTCTTTTTTCCACCGAACAAACAGTACAGCACAATCTCCTCTCACTATCTAACTCAATTACTTTTTCCAAAGTAATACTTTGTAAATATTTTCCAATTATTTTAATTTAAATATCTTTTAGAACAGGGAGATTAAACCAGAAATGTTCACCACTTTTAATTTTACAGAATATTTTACAGTTTGCTTACACTTGTCATATCTTTCTACATTGAGAGTATTTTCTCTTTATCACAAGTTTGAATTGTGTAGCTATAGGCCCCCCCCCCATGACCCAGGAAACCCATACCATCTATTTAAACTTATTGGAAACACTCACCATCCAATCCAATACCACATTCATGGGCAATTTTAGTTACCCCACTACTAACTGGGAACCCTATACGACACAAAATGTACAGGCACAGAGATTCCTGGATTTTGTAAACACAAACTCCCTGGACCAGATTCTCAATACACCAACCAGGGGTGCAACCATACTGGATTTGGGACTCACTAACATGGGAGAGTACTGTACACCCCCTACTGTAATGTCTTCCCTGGTTAAGTCAGACCACAAAATGTTCTCCTTTGAAGTAAACATAAAACCTGGACCCCCCAGCTAAACCTGGAGTATTCAAGAACTACTCTAAGGCTAACTTTTTGCTATTAAATAATAACCTGGCAAAATGTCTAGGCACCATAAATGGTGAGAACACTACTACCTATGCATAACTGTTCAGAGAAACTGTATATAAGCATGGTAATTGCTACATAGAGGCAGCTATACCCACCCAGAAGAAGTAAAGAACTAACTCAAAAAACTCAACAAAACAAGTCACCTTGTTGGAATCACAAAATCAATAGGCTGTATAACAGAAGGAAAAAAATCATGGCAAAATTAGGAGGTGCCACACCCAGCAAGATAAAAAGCACTCTCATCAAACTAAACAAATTCCTCAGTGGACAAATAAAGTCTACCAGAGCCAAATTTGACATAGATTTAGCCACCCAGGCCAAGGACAACAAGGCATTCTTTAGCTATGTCCGCAACCTCAAAGGCAATACACAACTGTATGCAGAGCTCATTGTAAATGGAGCCACCTATACTGAGCCAGAAGCTATAGAAAACCTACTGGCCATTAAATTCAGCTCCAACTTTACCCCTCTCTCCTCCTTCAACTTCCCTCAGGAAATACCATCAAATACAATTCCCCCTGCTATCACTAGGGAACAAGTCCTTAATGCTCTCTCTAAGGCCAAGAACACTGCATCAATGGACCCAGACACTATCCCAGGATACCTTTTTTAATTCTTTTCGGTTTTTAATACCATGACAGGAATGGATCCCATTCCTAAGTCAAAGTACAATTAAAGTTCATGAAATTAATATTGTTTCAATCTTTGTTGTTAGCCAGTAGTGCTCTTCGCAGCACTTGCAATGTGCCCAGTAATGACTCCTTCTGCAATTCATATGGAGTTACATGTATTGGTAACATATCCAAGTATGATTGAAAGTTCTAAGACCTGTTGCCCCTACTACTACTACTGGGACTGCCTGGGTATCCTTCTTCCACACTGCCCTCATTTCTGCCTGCAAATCCTGGTATTTTATGACTTTGTGTGTCTCTGTATGTAAGACACTGTAGTCACTGGGCGTAGCAATTTCAATAATCAATGCTAGTTTTGTCTTCTTTTTATGGACTACTGCATCTGGTTTTCTTGCATCTATTTTTTGAACTGCTGGTAGTGGGTGATCTCATGTGATATAAACTTCATCACTTTCTATGATGGTTTGTGGCTCATGTTTCAAATGTTTTTCAGCCACTTCAATACCATAATGTTTGCACAATCCGCAATGAACAGTTTTGCCACATTATTATGCCTTTCAGTATAAAATCCTTCTGCCATTAGTATATCACAACCAGCTACAAGATGTGCGACTGTTTCCAGTTCTATTTTACAAAACTTACATTTGTCCATTTCTCACACATGTTCAATGGACTTTGTAAACCAACATGTATGTAGTCCACTATCTTGGGCCACCAATTAACCTTTCATCTTTTGTTTTAAATTCACCTCTCCTTAACCATTCCTGCATTTGATCCTGATTAACATAAGGTTGTACCAAGAGTTTCCTATACTTGCCTTCTCATCTGGTCCTTCACCTTATATTCTTTCTTTTGTTTTTGGCACAGTCAGTTGCTGCCGGATTTTTATCTACTTCTAGTTTGATTTTCATTCCCGTTTGACACCAATATTCTTCTGTTAAACTAAGCAGGGAAATCATCTTAGACTTTTTCTCCTCATGTTTAAGAACTTTCGCTACATTTGGGTCTTGTGAAGTCAAGAGATATGTCTGCAGTCCCACGATTACAGATCTATACATGTAATCAATTTCAAGGAGGCCCATACCTCCTTCAGAATGTGGGATATATTATCTTGGTATGCACTGATTTTTATAAATCATTTGATGAGCATGAAGCATCTTTCTTATTTTCCCGTCTAACCTGTCCAACACATTTTGGGGCCAATCAATCACTCCAAAGCTGTAAAAGTTAAGACAGGAAGAGCAAATTGGTTTATAGCTTAGACTTTATTCCTAGATGTCAATGTTGTTTTTAGTATTAATTTAAGCCTTCTAAAATATTCCTTACTGAGTTTTATTTGCATTTGTTCATGTTTTATTGTTGATCTTTCATCAGTTCCCAAACAGTTATACACTCCCTCTTGCTCAAGTTCTTTTATATCACATTACTGTCCCAACCTGATGCTTTCTTGGTGCTGTAGCTTTACTGCTTTAAAGGTTGCTTTTGCACATTTATCACAAATAAATTACATTCTTATATCATCTAAACAAGTTTTAACCACTTGGACTTGTGCTTTCAGTTTTTCATCTGATGAACTATACACATCATCCACAAAAAGATGATGAGAGGTCTTTACACTTGTTTTCTAGGAGCCAAATTATATCCATGGCCTAATGTAAGTAGACAACTTAATGGGTTAAGGGCAAGACAGATTAGCAGCAGTGACAGGGAGTCACCCTGAAATATCCCCCTTTTAATTTGTATCCCTGGAATAATAATTTGTCTTTATCACGGCTTAATTGCAAAATGATTTGCCATTGTTTCATGGTCGCTGTAATGTAATCAGTAAGTGTAGGATGTATCTTATACATTTTTAAGCATTCTTTTATCCATGAATATGCGATACTGTCAAATGCTTTTTGAAGTAAATCCACGCTATACTTAGATTCTTCCCCTTTCTACAGTTCTCCATTATGACTTTATTTAACAAAAAAATGATCCTTTGTTCCATATGACTTTCTTTTATTACCCTTTTGTTCTAGTGCCATGACTGAGTTTTCTTCTAAATGACTATAATCTCTGTCGGTTAGGATAACCTGCAGATTCACTCTTAAGTAGGAGCATTGTTTTTCATGTTAATCAGGCTGCTGTCTGTTCGGGGTGTGCATATAAATAGTTCTTACTCATGGTTAAATCTTCATACAAAAATGATAATACTTTTAGCCAGAAGTTAGGTACTGCAACTGGGCCTGGGGTTTTCCAATTGGAGGCTTTTCTTAACTTTATTTTAATCTTTGTGGCTGTTACTTCATCCCATTTCATATCCTGTACTTCTCTCTTTTACTTCTTCTATCCATTTAGCATTTTTGTTACATTTCTCTGGAGCTTCATAGATATTTCTCCACAATGTATCTATTTCTTAATTTTTGGGTGGTCTTTCAATTCCATTTGCCCTGTTTCCAAATTATGTATACAACGTTTTGGGGTCATCAATCGCTTATTTTATCCTTTTCCTTTATATTTATCTGCATATCTTCCAAGTGTTTCTGCCTGTGCTGAGATTTTTAGTTTGTTGTTTGCAATAGTGCATGATAGATCCTGATCTGTTCTGATACTTTGCGTTACTTTTATCACATCTATCTTTCTGAGTATTTTTGTTGATCTGTTTCCTCTTCTATACTCTAACAGTGACACATCTTGTCTTAATTGCTTTATAGTTTTCTCTGTTCAATACTTCCATGATGGTACTCAATGTATACCCTTCCCCTCACTACCCTGTGGTCTTGTGGTAGAATTTTATCTGTTATTAATTTAGCTACGTAGTAATATATCCTGTTTACTTCTGTTATATTGCATGGATCTCTATGAACAGTCCTAATTATTGTGTTCATATGTTTTATCAAACTTCTAACTTTTTGGGTTTTATTGAACTTTTGCAGTCCTATTTCTTTTACTGATCTTAATATGCCTATCTCTATTAAATCAAGCAACTCTTCTCTTAGCTCATTTTCTTCTAAACGGAAGGCACATTTTTTGTTATCCATTTCCTGCGGGCAGTCTATAGAAATTTCTATAGCATCCTCCTGTGGCACATTCTCTTCAATTTCATCCTGTGTCATCCGTTGCTCTGTCATATTGGAACTCAATGACCTATCACTCCTCAACATTAATTGCGTCAGAGTTGCCACAGTTTCCTGTTCCTTCTCTTGCTGTCCGGTTTCAAGTGAATATTTACACTGGTTTCCTGTGGAGGGCTCCAAAATATCTTCATATGGCAACTTACCAGTTGCTTCCCGTTCCACTGATTTCTCCTTAATTTGGATGTCCACTGCTCTATCTTGCTGTGGTGTTTTCTGAGTTAGATTTTCTACACTGAATCCTTCACCTCACAGGTACTCCATCAAGTACAGTTGTGTATACTTACCATAAATGTAGATGTTCGAGTGTATTCACTGTTGCAGTCATCACATTTGGGTTATCCTGCCAAGGATAGGCCTCAGTCGGCCCGAATACCAGAGGCTTAGTATTTCTGCATCGGTTGCTGTCACTCCAGGACTGACATCAGGTCGTCAGTGGTATAAAACAGGCAGCCAATGCCATTACATCAGTTTTTCTTGCCCTGTCAGGAGCCCCCAATAGGGAGCTAGGTTATGGTGGAAGAACACCACCAGTAGAAAGTAAATACCAAAATTTCCTTGTAAGGAGAGAGAGAGAGACACACACACACACACACACACACACACACACACACACACACACAAACACACACAGAGAGAGAGAGAGAGAGACAAGGGGGATGGAGGGAGGGAACCCAGGACTGCAACAGTGAATATACTCGAACATCTACATTTATGGTAAGTGTACACAACTGTACTATGTTCTTCGTGTTTCACTGTTGCAGTCATCATATTTGGGTTGATTCCCAAAGCTGAAGAAAAGTGTAGAGGCAGTCAAGAAGACTAGGGGCTGGCTAGGATGCCCTGCAAGACTGCAGTGGCAAAGCATGTTCTGGATTTGGAGAAGATAGGCAGGTGGCTAGAGCTTGCAGGATTTTCCTTGCAGATAACTGGGTTCTTCTGGCTAGTTGAGAGAAGTAGGCTGTCAGGTAGGCTTGTTTTTCTGGAGTAAGGAATGCTATCTGGGATACTGTGCCCAGGCTTGCTCCCAGGAATACAATTTTTTTTTTTGTGGGGACTAGTTTTGATTTCTTTTCGTTGATAGTATACCCCAGGGAGGTCAGTAGGTCCTTTACAAAGGTCAGGTGCTGTAGCAGCTTTTCCAGTCTGCCTGAATCAGGCAGTCATCTAAGTATGGGTAAATTTGGATATTTCTCTGTCTGCAAAAAGCAATGGCGGGAGCCAGACATTTTGTGAAAACTCTAAGAGCAGTAGATAAGCCAAAGAGAAGTGCAGACAACTGAAAGTGAATAGATCCTGCCCTGAAACTTAGGTATTTCCTGCATGAGTCCCTGATTGGGATGTGTAGATAGGCCTCTTTTAGGTCTAGGGTGGCTAACCAAGCATCCTTGGAAAGTATAGGAAGAAGCTGCTGGAGGGTGAGCATTTTGAATTTTGGTATCACCAGAAAGGTGTTTCAAATGGATAGATCGAGCATGGGGTGCCATGTGCCCTCTTTTCTGGGTACCAGGAAGAGTCTGGAGTAGAAACCTTGGCCTATCTGTTCTGCAGGAACATGCTCTATTGCCTTCATGGAGAGCAGGCAAAGGAGTTGCTTTTTAGCCTCTGCCCTCTGATTTATAGGAAGATCTAGGAACACTTTTGGGGTTGGCAGAGTGAGGAAATAAAATTTGTATCCCTGGGACACTATGTTGAGGACCCAGTGGTTGTTGGTAATGGTGGCCCATTTGCCTGTGTGGAAGGTGAGTTTTCCTCCTAGGGGCACAAGCAGGTGGGCAGATGGAGGGGGTGGAAGTGTAAAGTCATTGTGAGTTCTTACTATAAGGGGTGACTTTGCACTCCCTGTTTTTGAAGAGGAGGAACTCCATTGCTTAGATCTCTGCATTCCCTGGAGCTGTTGTCTTGGGGGGGGGGGGTCTGCTTCCCCTGGGTCTGGGCTGAGCTGGCCTGGAGGGGGCAGGAAAGGACCAGTGCTTGGAGGGGCAATGCCTACTGAACCTCGGTGGCTGGACCTGTAAGAATTCTTTAACTGTCTGCATAGAGTTAGCTTTTTCTTCCATCTTTTTTAAGACCTCTTCTGCCTTGGTACCAAGTAAGTTGTCTTTGTTCAAGGGTATGTCCAATAATTTGGATTTGACATGGTCTGGCAAGGTCTGTTCCTTAAGCCAAGCATGCCTTCTAATGACAGAACCGGTGACTGCTGCCCTGCAAGATGCTTCTAGGGCATCAAAACCACATTGTAAGGTGTGCTTAGTTACATGACTTGCAGAATGCATCAACTCTTGTAACTCTATTTTCAGCAAAAGCAGGAAAAGAATATTTTTTGTTTGAGGAGTTCCATGGTATGTTGCTGATATTTCAGGATGTGGAATTGACAATTTAATCCTCTAACAGCAAGAGTAGCAGAGGTGTACACTTTTTTACCACATCTGTCTAATGCTTGGGAATCCCTGTCTGAGAGGGCGGGATTCTTAGCTGAAGTTGCTTCGATTCCTTTAGGTCCTTGAGAAATGACCTCAGGGTCAGCAGTAGGATTTTTGAAAAGAAATTTCTGAGAGTCAGGGACTCTATAATACCGGTCAGGTTTTCTTGGAGCAGGAGGGAGGGTGTCAGGAGTAAGAGTGGATTCCGTAAAAACATCATCCACAACATCCAGGACAGGAGGAATGGCCAGTGGTCTGTGCTGTGGTACATCTAGGAATTCCCTGAGTCTCTTTTTAGACTGAGGATAGTCCTGACAGTCCCACTGGAAATGTTCCCTTAAAGTATGTAGGGTTTCCCCAAAGGAAAAGTCCTTGGGTGGAGAGGCTGAAGGGATGCATCAGAATCCTCATAAGCAGAGAGGGGTTGCATATCTTCATGTTCAGATGCATCAGAGTCATCGGACTCCTGTTCAGATAAAACTACTGGGGGGACAAGTCACATTTTCTTTTGGAAGGGGTAGCCTGGCTTCCCCTAATAAGCATTATAAGGTCTTCCGCCATTTTAAGCATTTGCGACTGAGGCAAGGAAGCAGGGGGCCTGAGCTTGGGTTGTCAGTTTTTAGGTGTGGTTCATACCCTGAGCCTTAGAAACTTGGTGGTTTTCGAAAGAACTTAAGACGCAAAAGAAGTCATTGGTCTGTGTCGAGTATCGGTAGTGCTAAGTACTTCCTCAGAAGCCAGTGCCTGCTCAGCGGCTCCAGACCCATTCAAGTTAGAGACATCTGCAAGATCCTTAGTCGCAGAAGAGTGTTGCGGCATACTGGACTCTGAAAGGGTCTCGGTTGTGGCCTGCGAATCCACAGAAGTGGGCATCAGGGGCTGTGAAAGCACCTCACTGAGGACCAGAGAACTGATGACTAGCTTAACGGAAGCGTCGTCGGCAGTTTTAGACCTGTGCGGTCTTGTCTCTGTCTTTATCCTTACATTTGTTTGGAAGATCAGTAGTTGGATAGCTTACTGAAGCCGTACCGGAATTTGAGGACTGAGAGCAAAAATATCTAGCTACAATAAGGGCCCGATGACATATAGTTCTGGCGCTGAACAAAGCACAAAAGCGACAGCGGGGGACATCATGGTCCGGGCCTAAACAGGTGACACAGTAAGAATGGAAGTCTCGGTGTGGTATTTGCTTTCCACAGGCGAGACAGTTCTTAACTTTTTCTGACATCGGTTAGAGCAAGAAAACAAGGATCGCCAATGGGGTACTTAGCTTTAGAAGACTTCAACTTCAATTCGGAAACGAAAACTCAAGTAGAGACCAACCGGCACTTGTGCGAACTGCTTCTGCTTCCGGCTCCTTGGCAAGAAAGACTGATGTAATGGCGTTGGCTACCTGTTTTTATACCACTGATGACCTGACTTCAGTCCTGGAGCGACAGCAACTGACGCAGAAATACTAAGCCTCTGGTATTTGGGTCGACTGAGGGCTACCCCTGGCAGGATAACCCAAATGTAATGACTGCAAGAGTGAAACACGAAGAACATTCTCTGTTTCTATTTACTTAAACTTTTCCATTATTAATCTTCTTTTATACTTTTCCTCTGTATTCTTATTTTTTGTATTGTAAAGTTTTTCGTGTCCAGATTCCTTTGCCTGTATTTTTTTACAAATACCTTTTAAATAGCATGAAACATGACCTATCAGGTCCTCTGGAATTGCTATTTAACTGTAGCCTCCAAACAGCCTTCATGCCTCATGAATGGAGAACATTAACTGTCATCCCTCTACACAAAAGTTGGCCATCTACAGACCCTGGAAACTACAGACCCATACATCTCACTAGTCTTGTATGTAAAACCATGGAAATAATTATCATGCAAATGATCAACAGTGAAATAGTAAACCTCCAGACACTGGACCCAACCCAGTTTGGTTTTGTCAAGGGCAGGTCATGCCTACTCATCCTGGTGGATTTGTTTGAGAAGGTACCAAAGCAATGGATGAGGGCAAAATGGTTCACACTGCCTACTTTGACCTGGCCAAGGTATTTGAGACAATACCCCACTTAGGCATTATTGACAAACTCAAGAAGTTAGGTACAGATCAGTATGTCACCCAGTGGATAGCCAACTGGCTCACAGGACCCAGGAAGTTAGAATTGGGGAGTCCACCTCTACAAAGAGGCCAGTCACAAGTGGAGTCCGTCTGGGATCAGTCCTTGGACCACTTCTTTTTGGCATTTACTTTTCTGAAGTCAAGGGTAATGTCAATGGTCTCTGGTTGACTAAATATGCAAATGATTACAAATTAGGAGCTGTCATTCAGTCCTACACTGACACAAATGTTCTCCAAAAAGGGCTGACGCTGGCAAACAACTGGTGTTAAGAGTCATGGACTCAAACTAAATGCCAAAAAATGCATAATAGTATCCTTTGGGTAGTCATCCACCTCTGGTAACTATCATATTAACAACACACTCCTTAGAGCTGACCCAGTTGTCAGGAACTTATGGACACACAGACAGTAATCTAGCCTTTGACCATTGTACGTTTACAGTAGTGTGGAAATCATTCTATGTGGCACACCTTCTAAACAAAGATATGGCATCTAGGGTCCAAGGAAGTCATTACTCCACTGTATTCAGCCATTCATCAGACCTATTACTGAGTACAAATGTCCCTTTTGGTATGTACCTAACCAGGCATATCCAACAATTGGAAGATCCACAGAGGTTCTTCACTAAAAGAATACAGGGTGTAAGTAATGCGTCCTATGCAGACTGCCTAAAGGCCTTATCCTTGTATTCTGTTTCTTATAGGCGTTTGAGGGAAGATCTATGCCTGGCATACAGGGCATTGTCAGACCCTACTCTGATGGACCTCCTGCATATCCACAAAACAAACAGCACCAGAATTACCCATTCTAAAGACTTAAACCTTGCCTGTGATATAAACAGAACCTGCTGGAGAGGCAGGTATATATCCCAGAGACTATCCCCATTCTCTGGAACAGGCTCCCTAACCCAATTTAAGTGTAACTTGGACAACTGGATGAGGAACAGGAAAATCATCCCTGGTTTGGCACCTATGTCTAATGGATGCAGGCAACCTGTAAATGGTTCACCTCTCATGCCCTTGCTTGTAAATGTTTCATCTCCCAAGCTCCTGCTTACACTTAACAAGGCTACCAGAACTTGTCAGAGATTTGGGATGCATGACTAGGCTTAAAAAGACTCTTGAGGTCATTAGCCTAGTAAACGCGTATGAACGTATAACCTATGAACTTCTCTTTTTTCCAAATTACCATTTACGAAAAAAAACAAAAAAAAAACCAAAAAACTAAATTTCTTCCTTAAATAATACTATGACTGAAGTTACCTCACATACAAAAACTACCTGGCATGACAATCGACGACAATCAAATTATTATACTGACTATTATGCTACATATTCAGTGAAACTGCATAATAAAATGTGTTACTGTAAATACTGATTGCATTAAATAAGATACCTTGGAGCTTTTCTCCCTGGGCCTCCACTGAAAAAGGCACCTGTGCCCAGTCTGAAGTACCTAGTAAACAAATAATTAATCAATCAATCAATAAATAAATAAGAATGATAACTAGTGGTAAAGCGTCTCTTGCTGCTAAAGATGCACTGAATGAGATCTAAACATCCTCATCTCACCAGAAGACTAATCAATAACTGAAGTACATGCTGATTCTACATGTCTCTGGATACCAAGCTGTGAAAGCCAGAAGGAACACAGTTATCCACACATAGTTTGTTATAAAAATACAAACTATTTTTCTGGTCATCTAGTATAAACAGATGGTGGTAAGTTGCCAGAGATGTCAAAAACTGAAGAGCTCCTTCATTTCCTTATTTCTAACATATTTGCCCAGGGAACTGTATTAGTGTCTTTATTGGTATGTGTTTACCAAGTCAGTCTGACTGGGCCTAAAAAGACCCTTTAGGAGAGACCCAGGGAGAAAAACTCCATTACAAAATATCATTTACAATTAATTACATTTGTTAAGAGTTATGAAAGAATACAGAGTCAATGAAAGATAACAGTAGAAAGTGTAAAAGAAAGATTTATATTGTACACAGTGCTGTACAACATAAATTTAAAACATCAGTGCAATATGATGTAATTTTATCTTTTAACACTGAAATAACTGAGCCATAATTATACTAAGTTACAAGAAAAATATGATGAGGAAGGAGTAAGGAGAAAAAAGTAGTAGTATTCACTACAGTATATAAACTACTGAAAAACAGCCGAGCTGCAGGTTGGTAGGCTGACATTGGGAAAAGAGGCAGATGAGAAAGGCAAGAAAGGAGAAAAAATACTGATGAGGGGAGACGAAAAAATGTAAGTCACAGACAGTATTATATGTCAGAGGAGGAGGAGGGTGAATGATGGCACAGTGTATATGGATGTCCTGTGATAAAAGGAGAGAGGTGAAAAGACTAAAGTGGGATGATGAAGTGGAAAGATAAATTCACATGATATATGACCTTTGATTTTACTGAAAGTGGTAGTTTGTGAGTTTGTTAAGTTGGTTTAACCAGGAGATGAGCAGGAGTGGGACCATGTACTCAGCAGACACTGTATTAGCTATTTTTTTAATTAAATTAGGTTGATGTTTTGTTTCAGACAGAGACAGACAGGAATGGAGTTCCATGCTTCCGAAACAATTTCAGAAAAAAAGAAGTTATGTAACGTTCCATCTGAATAGTTCTACTTCATTTGTCTTTAACCTGTGGGATACTGGATCCGTATCAGATCCGAGCTGGCAATCTCACTAGCATCTGCGCCGAGCTCCAAGCTCCTCCTCTTACACATAATATATCTCCACTACCTTCCAACCCCCAGATCGAGTGTGCTGATCCTTAAACTGATAACCCAACCTGAAAAAAACGTATGACCTATAACTGCAGCCCGCAGGCTGTTCACAAGACAAGGTCCGGAGGAAGGTGGGAGGAACGGATGAAGACAAATGAAGTAGAACTACTCAGATGGAAAGTTATGGTGAGTACATAACTTCTTTATCTGAAGTAGTTTACTTCATTTGGTCTTTAACCTGTGGGACAGAGTCCCCAGCTACTAAAAACTCCTGGGTGGCCCTCATGGAAGGATATTCCGGAGCACCACAGAACCAAAGGATGCTCTCCTTCTGCAAGTCAAATTCAATTTGTAATGAGAAATAAATATATGAGATGAGGACCAAGTAGCTGTGGAACAAATATCATCCAAAGAGACCCTAGACCAAAAGGCCGCAGAAGTAGCCATGGACCTAGTGGAATGAGCCTTCACCTGACCCGCAGAGGTAGCCATGGACATAGTGGAATGACCCTTCACCTAACCCGGAGGATACATGCCTCTGTCCTTATAGACCTGAAGGATGCATGAAGAAATCCACCTAGCAATAGTGACCTTGGATATAGATTTCCCAAAAAAGGGTTTATAGAGGGATACAAACAGTTGATCAGATCTACAGAAATTTTTTGTTCTGTGTAAATAAAATCGTTAACTGTCTATGAACATCCACCAAGTGGAGTTTGTACTCCCATTTTGTTAGTAAATTTAAGAAAGAAACCTGGTAAATTGATGGTTTGATTGATATTAACTGGTGATGCCACCTTGGGAAGAAAGGATGGATTGGTTCAAAGGGAAACCCTATCTTTGTGGAAAATCATATAAGGAACTTTGACAGACCAGGCCTGCAGTTCTGAAACTCTTTTAGCAGAGGTAATAGCCACCAGAAATGCTGTTTTCCAAGATAAGAATTTTAGATCTGTGGTTGCAGTGGGTTTAAAAGTCAGAGCGACCAGAGTTTGAAGAACCATAGTATGGTCCCATGGGGGAACAGGATCCTTGATAGGGTGGCATAACAGAAAAGTCCCTTTGATAAAGGCTTTACATAGTCTGGAGGAGGCTAGAGAGGCAGAATTCTCACCCACATGAAAATGAGAAATGGCAGCCAAATGAACCTTGACTGTAGAAGAACTAGCTCCTTGTTGAAAAATATGAGCTAGAAAATCAAGAATGGCAGAAATAGGAGCCGTGAAGCGGTCTAAACTCCTCTGAGAGGCCCAAAAGGAAAAATGTTTCCATTTACTGTGATAAACCTTCCTGGTTGAAGACTTATGAGCAGCCACCAGAACAGACGTAACTGAAGAGGATAATCCAGGAGTCCTAGTGATCATGGGAACTGGAGCAGCCAAGCTGTGAGCTTCAAACTGTCCAGGTTCGGATGAGGAACCCCCGATGGGTGTGAAATCAGATCCTGAATGGGATTCAAAATCCAGGGTGGAGCCAGAAGGTGAGACCAAAGGAAGGGAAACCATACCTGGTGAGGCCAAAACAGGGCAATGAGGATTACTTTGCTCCCCAGTCGACTAGCTTTCTGTAGAAACCTCGGAATAAGAGGTACTGGAGGGTAAGCATACAGAAGACCGGGGGGGGCCAAGGATGGACTAGAGCATCTCTGGGGGACTCCCCCGGCAGGGGGTTCAGAGTGAAAAACTCATAGCACTTCGAGTTGGAAGGAGATGCAAAGAGATCACAGCAAGGCTGACCACACTCCAGGAAGATCTGCTCCGCTACTGAAAGATTCAGAGACCACTCCTAAGACATCAGAATAGTTAGACTTAACCTGTCCGCTAGAATGTTGGACTGTCCCGGAATGTGCGTTGTGATGAGAAAACGACAGGTGGAGATCGCCCATTCCCACACTCTCATGGCCTCGCGACAATGTGGATAAGACCTGGTCCCTCCCTGTTTGTTGATATACCAGACCACTGACATGTTGCCTGACTGAATAGCAATGGTTCCCAGAGGACAAAAGGCATGAAGGGCCTGCACCACTAAAAGGACCACCCTCATCTCTAGAACATTTATGTGCAAGCTGGTCTCTATAGGGGACAACAGGCCTTGGACTGTCCTGCCCGAACATTGACCCCCACCCAAGTTGGGAGTGTCCATGGTCACTGTGGCTTTGGACAGGGGCTGGAACAAAGGGTCATCCCTCCAAGATGTCCGGACAGCACATCCACCATAGAAGGGACGACCAGCAGACCCGACTGAGTTGTACTGGATACGACAATGGAAGTTCCAACAGGGACCATTGTACGGCTAGTGTCCATTGCAGATTTCTCATATGTAACCAGCCACATGGGAGAAGCGTTATGGTCGCTGCCATTGAACCTAAAGCCCACAACACTGATTCCGCCGATGGAAGAGATGAGAATGGTAGGTCAGACAGACATGCATCTTCAGGTTTTGTACTCTCTCCAAGGTCAGGAAGATTTTGCATTGTAATGCATCTACCCTTGCCCCAATGTAGTATATCACCTGGACAGGATTTAGAAGTGATTTGGCTACGTTGATTGAGATCCCCAAATGCAGGGCAAGATTTAAGAAATAATCCCTGGTTTGAGAGAGTAGACGTCTGGTGGGAGCAGTGAGGAGCCAATCGTCCAGGTATGGATAGACCTGAATCCCCTGAAGCCTTAGGTGAGCCGCTACCACCACCATCACTTTGGTGAACACCCCTGGGGGCTGTGGTGAGACCAAAGGTTAGGGCTCGAAATTGGTAATGACCGACGCATAGCCGGAAGTGGAGGAACCTCCTGGAGCTTCTGTGCATCTTTATGTGATAGTAAGCATCCTGAAAGTCTAACGAGCACATCCAGTCGCTCTCTTGCAGATACGACATGATGGACTGTAGTGTGTCCATCTGGAGATTTTCTTTGACAACTGACATGTTCAGGGTATATAGGTCAGGAATGGGCCTTAAGTCCCTCGTCTTCTTTGGCACCAAAAAGAACCTGGAGTAGAAGCCTGATCTGGACTGATTTGGGGGGACGGTTTTGATGGCTCATTTTCCTAGCAGCTTGGATATGATCTGAAGCACCCAGCGGTCTGATGTTATGGACTCCCATGCCGCCAGAGTAGAGCAGTCAGGCCACCCCTCAGGGTTGCTGTGCGGGCCTGTCCGAGAAAGTTTCTCGGACCCCCTCTGCCTCTGGGCCAGCATCCATTCTGTCCCCCTCTGCCACTGGGGGAAGAAGAAGAGCCCTGAGTGTCCCGGGAATACAGTGACTTCCGGAATCACATCTTCTTTTGCTCTCTCCGATTTTGGGAAAAGGACCTTTGAGGGTTCAAGAGGCAGATTCCGATGGCAGACAGTGTCTTCCTGTCCTTCTCACTCTGGACTAAAGTCTCTTTGATGGTCTTACCAAGAGAGTATAGACGTCTTAAGGGGCATTGGCAAAGGACGCCTTGAAAGGTTCCAAAAATTGACATAACCTGAGCCAGGTGTTGCACCTCATGGACACGCCAGACCCAGCCGCCCTAGCTGCTCCTTCAGTGGCATGTGAAAGGAGTCGCATAGATGTGTTGGAGACCGCTTTCAAAGTGTCCATCCTTGTGGAGAATGAGTCCCTGTCCTCCTGCAACATGGACTTAGGGGAAGATTCTGCCAGCTCCTTGACCAGGTCGCATTGGATTCTCGTGACATGGGCCAGGTAGTTAAGTGCCCTAATAGAAAAGGTAGCTGAAGCATAAATCCGCTTCCCTAAGCGGTCCATCATCCGCGACTCTCAGTCAGGAGGATGAACGGAGGAACTCTCCTGGGCTAGTTCCTTCTTTGTGGCTACTGCTACCACAATAGCTCCTATGGGGAAGCCCTTGTTCCATGATGGCCTATCTGGAGGTGGATTCAAAATCTTGTCAGGCCTTTTGGGAACTGGTTCCACGGTGTCCAGCTCCTTCCAGGCCTGGGAGGTGACCAGATCCACCAAAGGATCTGCGGGAGAGGACACCCTGGAAGTAGATGGGCCTGTGCCAAAAACCACCAGGAACATGGGCTCGTCAGAAGAAGGTTTGAGGGCAGACCAAACTCGACGATGGTGAAGGATTTCCATGATGTCTCCAAAGGAGACCGGAGGTCAACCTTCCCCATCATCAAAATCTATATCCTCAGTGAGGGACCCGGGGGAGTCCAAGTGCCTCCTCTTACACGTATGCTTGCGAGGCACATCTCTGGTGGGGCTCTCCAGGGGGAACTCACAAGCCACTTGTTCTTAAGGGGGAACCATCTGGGGCTCCTCGAGTACGGGCTGTCCATCTGGTAAAATGATGGGATTCGTAGAAAGTGCCGAGGGGGTTGGGGCACAGTCCGAGGGGATAGTCAGGGGTCTCAATCCAGCAGAGAGAACACTTTCTACCATGTCAAATGCAGAGGGCGAACGAAGCTCCTGGGTGATCAATAAGGAAGACCGTCTCCACTGGTCCGAGAGAATCGGAGCTGGGCTCGAAGTGGGCAGAGCACTGAGGGAGGGGACTTGGCCTGACAAAGCTGGAGCCGATGAAAAAAGTTCTGCTCCCTCGGATACGACACCCAAGCTCCAGGTCCGGGAGCGGCTCGGATCCGAACAGGTCGGATCCGACATGCTCCAGGCAGCTGTTGGCACTGAGGAAGTAGGTACCGTTGGCGCCGACCCCCTGACTAAAGCCATCCTCGGATCCGAGTACTCTGAATCCGGTGGCCAGATCAGGGAAGGAGAAATTGGAGTAAAAAAGGAAAGCAAGCTCCCCCCCTCCTGAGGGAGAGGGGGCTGGCAACACCCCCATCTGGATCAGAGTACGATTGAACATCCTCATCAATTTATCCATGTCAACTTCCAATAAGGACCGCGTGAACCTTGATAAGGCCAAGGACTCCGACCTTGCGGGTTGGGGAACCGAGGCCCAAGATGTACAGCGTGTCTCCTCCGGCTCCGGGGAAAATCTCGGAGATCGGACTAGAGGGGAGTCACGAATCCTATGACTCTTAGCAGGTGAAGGGAGGTCCGGGGATCTTTTACGTCTCTCAGTCCTGGATTTAGGCTCTCTCTCTTTCTCTCTGCCCCTTTTCTGCTCCACTTCTGCAGGCTTTGAAATGGAAGGTTGAGTCTCAGCCTGGGATGGAGAAGCAAGGGCAAGAGAGGAAGGAGAGGCAGCCACAGCAGTCGCTGTGACTGAAGCCGAGGACGAGGCAACCACTTCAGAAGTGGGAAGAAGGCCTTTCAGGGCCAACTTAGTCTTCCTGTCCTTGATTAAGCATGGGTTAAAACCTGCACATATAGAGCAGTCTGTACTTAGATGGGCAACACCCAAGCACATTACACAAAGAGTGTGGCCATCTGCTGGGGACAAATTATGGCCACACTCAGTCCACCTTTTAAATACAGGCTTATTAGCCATTCAGACAAAGAGGGAAAACAAGTAAGAAAAAGAAATTAGTTTTCCCACTGAAACCCACTCTACACACACACACACACACACACACACACACACACACACACACACACACACACACACACACACACACACACACACACACACAAAACACACTGGGGGGAGGGGGAGCAAGTACACTAACCAACTAAGCTAAACAACAGTAAAGTGTAATTATACCAAGCACCAAGCAAGGGGAGGAGAAGGGGAAAGTACAGTTCTGTACACTTACCATAAATGTAGATGCTCGAGTGTACTCACTGTTGCAGTCATTACATTTGGGTAGATTCCCAAAGCTTTGGTTGGGAGGATGGATTTATACAGCATTAGGACCGGCTATAAGGCCCTGCAAAACAGCAGTGGCAAAGCCAGCTCTGGATTTAGAGAAAATTGGTAAGTGATAATGCTTGGTGAAAGTATGAACTGAACTCCAGGTAGCAGCTTCTAGAATATCCCTGGTAGGAACACCTCTGAGGAAAGGCTGTAGAAGTAGATGCAGCCCTGGTGGAATGGGATCTGATCCCCTGGGGGATAGGTTTTCCATGGTGCTTATAGCAGAAATGAATACAATGGCTTATCCGTTTGGAAATGGTTTGCTTTGAAATAGCCTTTCCCTCTGCCCCTGCAGCAAATGCTATCAGCAGTTGTTCAGATTTTCTTCAAGATTTAATCCTATACAAGTAAAATCTAAGTTGTCTGTGTACATCCAATGAATGCAGAATCTGCTCCCCCTTGTTCTGTGGATTGGGAAAGAAAGTTGGCAAATTAATGGACTGATTAAGAGCCACACTGAATACCACCTTGGGCATGAAGGATGGGTTGGTCCTGAGTGACACCCTGTCCGCATGAAAGATGATGAAAGGCTCCACTGCCAAAAGGGCCTGTAATTCAGAAATCCTTCTAGCCGAAGTGATTGCTAAAAGGAAGGCTGTTTTTCAGGAAAGAAATTTTAAGTCTGTAGTAGCAGCTGGCTCGAAAGGAGGTAGAGTGAGTTTCTCCAATACAAAGTTAAGGTCCCAGGCAGGGGATGGAGCTCTCCTGGGTGGCCTCAAGTTTTTGGCCCACTGAGATACTGCTTTAGCAGAGGATGAGAGAAGAGGGGGGTTCTGTGTTGTAATGAGCTGAAATGGCTGAGGCATGGATTTTTATTGAAAAGGACAGGCCCTTGTGAAGCATCTCAGTTAAGTATAGCAAAATCTGAGGTAAATTGGGCACTGTTGTGCTCATCCCTTGAGACTGATTCCAGGCACAGAATCTTTTCCATTTGTCAGCATAAGATTTTCTAGTACTAGGTCTTCTCGCCTCCAAAATGACATCCATCACACGTCTGCTGAGGGATGCTAGGGGGAAATTTAAGTGTTTAGCCAATCTGCAAGATTCAATGTTTGTAGCTGAGGGTGCAGAATTTGGTTGCTGAGACAGTAAGGAAGGTGTCTGAGGCAGGTGCCTTGGAGAAATTTGTGACAGACTGCGTAGGAGTGGGTACCAGTGTTGGCGAGGCCAGTCTGGAGCAATCAAAATCATTTTTGGTTTGTCCTGTTTGACTTTTAGTAGAATTTTGGAGAGCAGAGGCAAAGGTGGAAAGGCATAGACTGGTAGGTTTTCCCAGCTGAAGACAGAGCATCCACTTTCCAGGCTTTTTTGTGAGGAGTTCTTCTGCAAAATTTGTCCAACTGGTAGTTCTGGGGTGAGGCAAAAAGATCTATGTCTGGGCTCCCCCATTTGCATGTCAACATGTTGAAAATCTGTGGTTCCAGTTTCCATTCGTGTGGGTCCATAAGATTTCTGCTTAGTTTGTCTGCCAAAATATTCAGGTTTCCTGGCAGAAATTGAGCTTATAGTTGTACTTGATAGCTCAAGGCCCTGTTCCACAATGCGATGGCTAGTCTGCAGAGGAGGAAGGAATGTGTACCCCCCTGCTTGTTTATGTACCACATAACTGTGGTGTTCTCCATCTTTACCATTAGTTGTCCTGGATGAAGGTAGTCCTTGAAGGCTGTCAGTGCATTCTGTACAGCTAGCATCTCTTTTTGATTGATATGAAGGTGCATTTGATTTGGGCTCCATTTGCCTGAATGCACTTCCCTGCCAGATGAGTCCCCCATGCATAGTCTGATGCATCTGTAGTTAGCGTTTGGGCGGCAAGAGGTTGTGTGAATGTCAGTCCCTTGTTTTGGTAGCAGGCCTCTGCCCACCATAGGAACTCTAGTTGCAGGCAAGGTATGATAGGAATCATTGTTTCCAGGCTGTGACAATGTTGACTCCATAAACTTTTAAGTACCACTGAAGTTTCCTCAAATGCAGTCTTGCTTATGGAATTAGAAGAATGCAGGAGGCCATGAACCCCAAGGCTTGCAGTATTTGTCTTGCAGATAGCAAGGCTTTTGTGGCCACCTGTTTGAAGTAACTCACCAAATGAATTTGCTTTTCTGGCGTAAGGAAAGCCATCTGGGTAGTTGTATTCAAGCTTGCACCCAGGAATGTAATTTTTTGAGAGGGTACCAGTTCTGATTTCTTTTCATTTATGGTGTACCCTAGATGTTTTAGAAGAATGGCCTTGTTTTCTGCATGAATTAGACAATCGTCCAGGTATGGATATATTTGAATATTTCTTAGCCTGCAAAATGCAATTACTGGAGCCAGGCACTTTGTAAATACCCTGGGCGCAGTAGATAAGCCAAAGGGCAGTGCAGAGTACTGATAATGCAAGTAGCCTGCTTTGAAGCGGAGGTATCTTCTGCAAGATTCCCTGATTGGGATATGCAGGTAAGCCTCTTTTAAATCTAGAGTTGCCAACCAGGCATCTTTGCCTAGCATAGGAAGTAATTGGTGAAGAGTCAGCATCTTGAATTTTGGAATGTCCAGAAAAGTGTTTAGAGTAGACAGGTCCAGAATTGGACGCCATGATTTGTCTTTCCTGAGTACCAGGAAAAGTCTAGAATAGAAACCTTGTCCCTTTTCCTCTTCTGGCACTAGCTGAATTGCCCCCAAGTTTAGGCGGGAAAGTACTTGTTTCTGATCCTCTGCCAACTGATTTGGGGGCAGGTCTGGCCATCCGTTTGGAGTAGGCAAAGTGTGAAAATGAAATCTGTATCCCTGGGACACTATATTTAAAACCCATTTGTCCTGGGTTATAAGTTGCCAGTTTTTTGCATGAAGAGCCAGTTTTTCCCCAAAAAGGGCGGCTAAGAGGTAAGTGCTTGGTAATTTTAAAGGAAAGTCATTGAGACTGTTTACCATAGGGAGATGTCTTGATGTTTTCAGATTTGGAAGCGGAGGCACCCCATTGCTTAGTTCTGAAAGTCCCTTGGGACTGAAACCTGCTGCTTTTGGAATGTCTGGGTTTGGCTTGAGTGGCTCTGGAAGGAACTGGAAAGGACCAGTTCTTAGTAGGCCAGTGCCTACTAATTCATGGAGGTTGTACTTGTAAGAAATCTTTCACAGTTTGCATAGATTTAGCTTTATCTTCCACCTTTTTTAAAACTTCTTCAGACTTATTGCCAAACAGACGGTCCTGCAGCAAAGGAGCATCCAACAATTTTGCTTTAACATGATCAGGCAGAGATTTCTCCTTAAGCCAAGCATGCCTTCTAAGCACAGACCCAGTAACAGCAGCCCTGCAAGAGGCTTCCAAAGAATCAAACCACATTGCAAAGTATGTTTTCCAACTTGTTCAGCTGAATGCAATACATCCTGTAAATCCTTATTTTCCACACAGTCAGAAATCAACATCATTTTCTGTTTAAGCAGTCCCATGATATGCTGTTGAAATTTTAGCATATGGAATTGACAGTTTAAAGCCCTGATTGCCAAGGTTGCAGAAGTATAAACCTTTTTACCCCATCTATCCAGTGCCCTGGAGTCTCTATCAGAAGGGGTAGGATTTTTTAGCAGTAGAAGGCTTAATGCCCTTGGGCCCCTGAGAAATGGTTTCAGGGTCCGCAACAGGATTTTTGAAAAGGAATTTGTGGGAGTCAGGAACCCTGTAGTATCGGTCTGGCTTACTAGGGGCTGGAAATCAGGGGCCATACTGGATTTGGAAAACACATCATCAGCAATGTCTAGTACAGGAGGTATAGCCAAAGGCCTATGCTGAGAAAGAAGAAGGAAATCCCTAAGTCTCTTTTTGGATTCAGAAAAATCCTGACTTTCCCCAGTGGAAATGCTCCCTTAAGGTATGTAAGGGGAGAAGCAGAAGGAATGGAATCCTCTGCATCAGAGTCCTCATAAGAAGGTATGGACAAATCCTGTTCATTAGAAGAGTCAGAAGAAACAGAGTCCTGTTCAGAAGATTCATAGTCAAGTTCAGCCCTAGACCTCTTAGATGGGGGGGGGGGGGTTGACTACCCCTGATTAGAGTAATTAAATCTTCAGCCATTTTGATAATTTGTTTTTAGGCATAGGATCCTGAACATGTGGCCTGGGCGCCATTTTTTTAGACATAGATCGAGATTTTGGCCTTAGTATTGAAGGTGGCGTCGGTTTAATATACAAATCTGTAGGCCTGAATACACCCTCAGAAGCCGGTGCCTGGACAGTGGCTCCGGACCCATCCAAGGTAGAGACATCGGTGGTTTCCATAGGTGAAGCATCTCGTGGGATACCGGACTCCAAATGGGTCTCAGAATAAGCCTGCGAATCAGAAGTAGCGGGTATCAGGGGTTGCGAAAGTGCCTCACTGAGTACCAGCGGACTGGCTTAGGAGAAGCATCGTCGGCAGTTTTGGACCTCAACGGCCTGTCTCTTTCTTTTTCTTTGTGTTTTTTCAGTATTCCGGTAGTGGGATGGCTAACGACATAATTTCTGGATAATTAAACTGAGAACCGAAATATTTAGAAGCAAAAATGTACCGACGACGGATAGTGCACTGATTAAATAAAGCACAAAACCGACAGCAAAGTACGTCGTGGTCAGGGCTTAGGCAAGGAATACAGTACAAATGAAAATCCTTATGAGGTATTTGCTTCCCACAAGTAATACAATTATTAACTTTTACTGACATCGGTAAGGAGCAAGAAAAAGTTTCCCCAACGGGGTACTTAGCTTTTAGTTGAAGACTTTGGTTCTGAAACTCGAAAACGAAAATTTCAGGAGTCAGCCGACCGGCACTTGCGAACTGCTTCGGGCACTGAGCGGGAAGAAAGACTGATGTAATGGCGTCTGCTGCATGTTTTATACCCCTGACAACCTGACGTCAAGGAAGAAGAGACAGCAACCGATGCAGGACCCAAGACTTTGTTAATCAGGCCGACTGAGGGCAACCTGCCAGCAGATTACCCAAATGTAATGACTGCAACAGTGAAACACGAAGAACATCCTATGTTAACCACTATCTGAAAAGTTAGAGAGAAAAAGGCTTCTGAAAGCTTTCAAAAACCCACTTACTACTCGGAGCTCTGGAAACCACGTTGCTTCAGCTAGCCATGGCAAATGAGATCTGGGGGTTGGAAGGCAGTGGAGGTGTATTATGGGTAAGGGGAGGAGCTTGGAGCTCGGAGCAGATGCTAGTGAGATTGCCAGCTCGGATCCAATACGGATCCGGTATCCCACAGGTTGAAGACCAAATTAAGTAAACTACTTCAGATGTAAGGTACTTGCTGAGTTATAGGATTTAGAAATGGCAAGAAGATGCTTGTCCTCACATCTTAGCTGTTTGTTTGGGAAAAAGAATTGGATAAAAAAAGAAGTTATGTACTTACCATAACGTTCCATCTGTGTTGTCAATCTTCATTTATCCTTGATATATGGGTTTAGTTCCAAAGTCTCTGCTGTTACTACTAGGGTTGCCACCTTTTCAAATGCCCAAAGTGGGACACTTTTGGTACAAATGTCAGATTTTGCAGGCCGAATCATACCCACGGCCAGTACGAAGGACAGAACTTCACTTGTTTGCCTAAGTAAAAGCTTATTCTGTTTCTTATAACATTTAGGTGTTTTAAACACAGAATAACTGTTTTATGCAACTATTACATAAAATATACGAAATAATTTTGTCCTAAAATCTCAGGACATTTGCCATTTTTACAATTTTTTTGCAGGACACAACTGCCCAAAGAGGAACTCTCCCTCGCAAAGTGGGACAGGTGGTAACCCTAGTTACTACAGCTTGCGAAACCAAAAACTCTCAAGCTGAAGTCCTACCCATAATGCTCCTCTCCAATTTACCTCAGATCGAATTTGGAAATAAATATGTCATGACATAAACCTAGTATCACTTAAGTGGAGACCATACCTAGTGTCATATATCAAACAAAGTATCCCTCACTGGTAAGATCAGACCATAAACTAATCTCACTGGATATTCACATCCCAACCCCATCCCCTGCCCAGAAAACCACAGTGAAAAACTTCTCTAAAGCAAATTTCACACTCCTCAAGACAAAGGTGGAATCCTTCAAAGCCCCCGGGCCTGTGGAAAATATGGCCCAGACCACAGAATCCTTTATAAATGCATTCTATGAACACCTTCAGGAATGCATGGATCATGCAATCCCAGATAAAACCAAGACCCAATCCTCCAAAGGTAGACGTCCTGTCTGGTGGACCCCAGCCATAAACAAACTATACAATAGAAGGAAGAAGCTACTACATGATAGAGCAAAATCCCAAAAAGGGAAGGCATCTCTGATCAGTATTAGCAAAAAACTACGGGCACTCATAAAATCGTCTAAGGCCAGCTTCGAGAGAAAACCTGCACAGGACACTAAGGATAATCACAAGGCTTTCTTTAGTTATGTTAGGAACCTGGGTGGGAATTCCCAGATATGCTCAGAATTAGTCCAAAATGACAAAAAATACACCAAACCCACAGACATTGTCAACATCCTAGCTGAAAGGTTCAGTGCAAACCCCCCCCCCACCAAAAGGGCAAATATCTATCCCAGCAGAGTGCTGCCCCCCTTACATCTCAGATGCTCAGGTAAGAGCCGCCCTCTCCAAAGCAAAAAACACAGCATCAATGGGACCAGACAGTGTCCCGGGCTGCGTCCTACATGAACTCCAAGAAGAGCTAAACCCAAACATAAAACTACTGTTCAATCTCAGCCTTACTACAGGATATGTACCCAAAGAGTGGCATACAGCAACAGTGGTCCCTCTACACAAAGGTGGTGCCTCAACGGGTCCTGGAAACTATCGCCCCATAAGCCTGACTAGCTTGGTCTGCAAAGCTATGGAAAGGATCATCATGGACCTCATAAATAAAGATATTGGGGACCTACAGACACTGGATCCTACCCAGTTCGGCTTTGTTACGGGCAGATCCTGCCTCTTAAACCTGGTCGATTTCTTTGAAACAGTCACCAAGGCCATTGACGAGGAGAAGGTGGTCCACACAGCCTACATGGACCTCGCAAAAGCCTTCGATACAATACCCCACTCGGGCATTATAGATAAGCTCACCAGCTTAAATATAAACCCCTATGTCACTAGATGGGTTGAAAACTGGCTCAAGGACAGAACCCACATGGTTAGAATTGCTGGAGCCATGTCAGACTCCAAACCAGTTAAAAGTGGCATCCCACAAGGCTCAGTCCTGGGACCTCTCTTGTTCGGTATATATTTCTCGGAGGTACAGGCCAACACGGAAGGACTGTGGCTGACCAAGTTCGCAGATGACTGCAAACTGGGCGCCATAATCGACTCTCCAGCCGACACAAGCATCCTCCAAAAGGGCCTCATAGAAACAGAGAACTGGTGCCAGAGCCATGGCCTTAAGCTAAACGCCAAAAAGTGTACAGTCATCCCCTTTGGCAAAAACAAAGTGCCCACAAATTACCACATAGGTGGTAATCCATTAAGTACAGAAGAAGTAATTAGGGACCTGGAGACCCAAGTTGATAGCAATCTCTCATTTGACAACCACGTGGCCAAAGTGGTTAGAAAAACATTTTATATAGCCCACCTAATCATGAAGGGATTCACATCTAGATCAGGGGAGGTCATCGTGCCTCTTTACTCATCCCTCATCAGGCCCATAATTGAGTACAATGCCCCTTTTGGGATGTACCTTACCAGACACCTGCAGCAACTGGAAAGACCCCAAAAGTACCTCACCAAGAGGATCAAAGGGCTCAAACAGATGCCATATGCTGCCCAGTTAAAGAAACTCCAGCTCTACTCAGTGGCATACTGCCTGCTCAGAGGCGATCTGTGCCAGACGTATAAAGCCATGTCCAACCCGGAATTAATGGACATGTTGCACCTCAGAAAATCCAAATCCCATCAAGCTACACGCTCGAGAGATTTGAACCTCAGCACTGAAATAAATAGGACATGCAGGAGGGACAGATTCATAACCCAGAGGCTCCCTTCACTCTGGAATAAAATCCCAGTCCAGGTTAGGCAGAGTCCCTCACTGACTCTCTTCAAGAGGAATCTTGATGAGTGGATGGGAGATCATAGGTTTACCCCGGGTATCACTTCTGTGTCACTGTTAGACAGAGGCACAGTATACTAACCTCGAAAAAGGGCATAGCAAAATTAATTTAAAATGGGTGGCGAAAGCCAAACACACTCTGGCTAGGCTTATAAATGCCCTAGGGCAGATAGCCTAGTATGAACCTATGAACTTATAACTAGGACAAGATTTCATTCCACCAAGAGATCAGAATGGAAGGGGGATGGAGGGTGGGGAGTCAAGGATAAATGAAGTTCGACAACACAGATGGAATGTTATGGTAAGTACATAACTTCTTCATCTGATGTTGCCAATCTTTATTTATTCCTTGACATATGAGACAGAGTCCCCAGCTACCTTGTATCTTGGGAGGACTCAAAGAAGGATATTTATGAGCACCACAGAACCAAAGGATGCTGTTCCCCTAGATACCAAATCCAATTTGTAATGAGTAATAAATGTATGTGGAGAATCCCATGTTGCGGCTGCACAAATATCATCCATAGAAGCCTTAGAATGAAAAACTGCTGAAGTAGCTATAACTGTAGCAAAATGTCCTTTGATAGGCTCAGGCAATTCAACTTTCCTCTTATTGTATACAAAGGATATACAATCCTTCAGCCATCTAGATAAAATAACCTTAGATACTGGTTTACCCATTCTGGTATTTGAAAAGGAAACAAAGAGTTGGTTAGATTTTCTAAAATCTTTCGTTCTATGGAGACAGAATTGCAAATGCAAAGAATATTCATCTTTGTTTGAGAAATTGGGGAAAAAAGACTAGCAAACTGACTGTCTGATTAATGTTTGTCTCTGACACCACCTTTGGCAGAAAGGAAGGATTCACCGTCAAGGAAACTGTCTTTGTGAAACATCAAATATGGTGGTTTGCAAGATGAGGCTTGAATTTCTGAAATTTTTCTGGCAGATATAATCACTACAAGAAATATAGTTTTCCAAGATAAAAATTGTAGGTCACAGTTGACAGCAGGCTCAAAGGGGGAATTTACTATCGTTTGCAGCACTAAGGTAAGATTCCAAGGGTACAAATGAATCTTTATATGGAGGTTTTAGCGATAAAGTCCTCTTAAGAAAGCTTTGCAAAGTTTATGAGAAATTAATGATTATCTCTTGAACCCATTATGAAAGTTATAAATAGCCGCTAGCTGAGCCCTAACAGTAGAGGAAGAGGCTCCTTCTTCAGAATGTAAAGCTAAATATTCCAAGATTTTATTAACAGGAGTGGAAAAAAGGTCAATGTTATTATCATGAGCCTAGGAGGAAAATTTTTGCCACTTACTCTTACAAAAGTTTCCCAGTGGAGAGTTTGTGTGATGCCAAAATGATCTTACAAACTGGGAAAAAAGAGAAATATGCCTGGCAATTAGTGGAACTGGAGAAACCAAGTTGTCAGTCTGAGGTTCTGAAGGTTTGGGTGAACTAATCCTTTTGGATGGGATGGGATAGGAGATCTGGATCTGGGTCCAGGGTCCACTGATGTTAAATTAGATAAGGCCACAGAAAAAGTGACCAAATCTGTCAAGGCCAGAAGGGGTCAATGTGGATTACCTTGGTCTTCAACCTTATCCCTTTCTTCAGGAACAGAGGGATTAAAGGAAAGGGAGGAAAGGCATACAGAAGTCCAGAGGGCAGGACAGCATCTCTCAGGGACTCCCTTGGAGGGGGAACCAGGGTGAAGTAGCTGCTGCACTTGTTGTTCAGGGGTGATGCAAATAGGTCGCAGCAAGGCTGGCCCCGGTGACGAAATATTTCCCTTGCACTTTGGGACTGAGAGACCACTCATGAGGCAAGTGAATGCATCTGCTCAATTTGTACATTATCACATTGGAACTACCAGTAATGTGCGTTGCTACAGGAAAGTGGTTGAAGAGATCGCCCACTGCCAGACTCTGAGAGGTTCTTGACAAAGAGGACAAGATTTGGTTCTTCCCTGCTTGTTGATGTACCAAACCACCGACATACTGTCTGTTTGGACTGCAATCGTTCCTAAGTGGAGAGCAGTTTGAAAGGCCTGCAATGCTAAAAGCAGTGCCCTCATCTCTAGAACACCGACATGCAAGCTGGCCTCCAAGGGTGACCAAGTATCTCGGACAGTCTTGCCCAGAAAATGCCCCCCAACCCCATCTGGGAGGCATCCATGGTCATTATGGCTTGGGGTTGACACGAGACAAAGGGGCAGCCAAAGAGAATTTCCTCTGAATAAAGCCACCAAGCTAGGTCTTTCTTGCACTGGCTGGTAATCAAATTCTGATCTGACATTGTTTGATATAGTATGAACCACTGAGATGCTCAAAGCCACTGAAGAATTCCCATGTGAAATCTTGCTAAATGAACTAACATAATGGCAGCTGGCATCGCTCCTAAGGCCTGTAAGGCTAATTGTGTGGCTACTCTCTTGTTCCTGACAATCTTTTTCACTTGTGTTTTGATCTTTTGCAGTCTTGGAAGGGAAGCTATGCAAGAATTGGTATTCAGCACTGCCGCTATGAATTCTAAAGTTTGTGTTGGAGTCGCTTGTGATTTTTCATAATTTACACTGATGCCCGGGTTGGCACAGGTCTGGAGAACATAGTCTCTTGCTTGTTCTAGAAGTCTGGTGGGAGCAGTAATGAACCAGTCGTCTAAGTAAGGAAAACCCCCGAATCCTTCCAAAGAAACATCCGGAATCCTTTGCAGTCTCAAGTGAGCTGCTACTACAGCCATGCATTTGGTGAACACCCTGGGGGCTGAGGTGAGGCCAAAGGGCAGAGCTCTGAACTGATAATGACTGGTTCACAGCAGAAAGTGGAGAAATCTCTTGGAATGCTTGTCCATTTCTATGTCGTAATACGCATCCTGGAGATCTATCGAGCACATCCAATCATCTTTCCCCTAAAAATTGGAGAAAAGACTGAACTGTGATCATCCTGAATTTTTTTTTGTCGAAAGGACTTGTTCAAAACACACAGATCCAAAATTGATCTCCAGTCCCCTGTCTTCTGTGGCAATAAAAAGAATCTCGAGTAAATTCCTGATCCTATCTGGTCTGGAGGGATCTCTTGGATGACTCTTTTTTGAAGCAGTTTTTGAATTTCTAGTACTGCTGGTTCCCTCTGACTTGGTGGAACATCGGGGTTTCTGTTGGAACCATTTGGAAAAGAGAGAAAGGGTATGGTGTTACCCTCTGGTTATAATCCTTTGCACCCAAACATTAATGTGCTTATCAGCAGAAGAAGTAACCCAAGTGGTAGATGGTTGAGCCTTGAAGGCCTGCAGATATACTGATTCCTCCAAAGAGGGCTTTTGGGATGTCCGGCCACCCCTCTGTTTAAGAATCTCAAAGATGTCTCCAAACGAGACATCTTCTGGGAGTGACCATGGGGATCCCTCCTCCTCTGGGAGTGACCATGGGGATCCCTCCTCCTCATCAAAATCAGTATATTCTGTGATGGATTCCAATGGCGAAGTGTTTCCTCTTACACTGCCTCTTCTGACCTCCTCAGTGGGATAATCTGGAGAGGTATCAGAACAGGAAAATACCTGAACAGGCATCCCTGTGGCCTTGGGGCTCACTGTCCAGCAGCTGAGATTGGAGGAAGCTCTAGTCGAGAGGAAGGTTCAGGAATCTGCTCCAACAGGGAAGGAACTTGACTGAATGCCCGCAGTGGAAAAGGCCCTCTCCACAACCTGCAAAGCTGGCCCCCCTGAAGAGGGAAGGGAGCCCAGAACAGAGTAAGGACTACTTCGGAACCGAGGTCACTCCCCGCTTTGAAGCAGCCTCTCCCTAAGCTGAAGCCAGGGTAGAACTAATGCATGCAGAAGCCCTGAGGTGCAGAGACGACTCGGAAAAAAAAAACGCCTTTCAGAGCTGACAGCATAACCACAACCCCGAGAGCTGTCCGGCTCCAACAGAGTCGAAGAACTCAGGGTAGAATTTGGTACTGAAGAAGTAGGTGTCGCTGGAACCAAACAGTCAGCACCAGAAAACTTGGAGCCGGAATTGTCTCATAGAGGAGGAAGAGTAGGAGGGGTCACAGAAGGGGGGGATCCAGCACCTAAAGAAGATGGAATCAAATAAGCACCTGCGAGACCCCTTGTAAGGAGCTGATACACCCATCTCAAGACATATAATTCTGTTAAGCTCCTAATGGAACGAATTGACTGGCTAGAGGAGGATTTTGGTCTTTCCAAAAATGGACTTGGCAAATGACCTGCAAATGGGTGTATGGAAGGGGAGTATCTGGTCCTAGGTCTGCCCAGAAGGAGAATTCGGAGCATTCTGTTGCATCTGAAGATATCTGTGCCACAATAGAGAACCATGCCAAAGCTGTCAGCTCCAGTTCTGATAATTTCGGCACCAGTGGTGAAGTCAGTTTTGTGTAGAAGTCAACAACAGCCTTTGAAGAGACTATTCGACAACAGGAACAAAAGTCCTCGGTTATTTTGATTGTCGATGCCAAGAAGTTGCTGGCACCAATCAACTATTCTTTTTTGGTTTATCTAGTTTGGAAGATGAAGAAGAATAGGAAGGGAATCATACAGCTGCTTTAGTTTTACCACAAAAACTAGGTAAGGCCTCCTCAAAAGGAGATTTAATCATCCCCATTAGCAATAATTTGTTCTTCCGTTCTACCAATGCCCAGTGACTAAATGCACGACAGATCAAACAATCCTCTTGCAAGTGCACAGGGCCCAGGCAATAGACACAAAGAGAATGCACATTGGAACTGGGCATCTTTCAGTCACACTTTAGACATTTTTTAAACCTCGAAGCTCCTTTAACTTTGTTAGACATACTTGTAAACTAACAACAACAAAAATTGTAAGTATAAGAGACAGGGACAGGAAAGCTACCAACAATGGTAGAAAGGGGTATCGAACTACAGAAAAATACCAACAATGGTAAGTAGATGACAGCAAATGTAGGGAGAAAAACGAAAATAAACATTTTTCTCTGCCCCCCCCCCCCATTTTATTTATTTTATTTTTTTTTTTTAGAGAAGTAGAAGGAAAGCGTTACTACCAACAATGGTAGTCGCAAGATACACCAAAGTGTATAATAAAAGGAAGGAGGGAGATGAAAGATTTATAATGGAAAAGGGTAGGCTAAAGACGGAAAATCAATAACTGTATACTACTAAGTAACAAAAAACAGAAAGTTATAGCAAAACTTTAAATTAGATCAAGAAAATTGAACTTAGCTCGAGAGCAATTTGCCAAGGCGTCTGTGACACGAAGCTGCAAATGAAATCCGAGGTAAACTGGAGAACAGCATTATGGGTAGCTCAAGAGTTTTTGGTTCTCACAGGCTGTAGTAACAACCAAGTTAGTTCCAATGCTTAGAAACAAACCTATATGTGAAGGAATAAATGAAGACTGACAACATCGGATCAGATTGTAGAGCAGGAAATTTATGTGGTTAATAGCAACTGTCTCAAAGTTTGATATATATATATATATATGTGTGTGTGTGTCAAAGTTAGATGTTGTGGGAGCTCTAACAGTTACGATATTTTAGTGATTGACAGTCATGAGTTTTTGAGTGATGGTTATCTGAAAATTTAGTGATTGTTTTATTACACTGTTCTATTTTGAGTAGTAATGCAGTTTCAGGACTGACGAGTGTTGAGAGGCTTAAAAGAGAAATGGCAACAGGAAGGTTGTGGCTGTAAGATAGGGTTTGTTTGTATATAGTAAGCCACGTTTTTGATGGGGTTTGTTTATTTTCAGTTTAAATTCCCCAAGTCTTTATGGCTTTTAATACCATGACAGATTGAACCCCATTGCAAAGTCAGGGTATGATTAAAGTTCACGAAATTAGTATAGTTTCAATCTTTGATGTTAGCCAAAAGTGCACTTCACTGCACCTGCAATGTGCCCAGAAATGACTCCTTCTGCAACTCATACATAGCTACATGTCTAGGTAGCATATCTAAAAAATACTATAAATTATTTTTTTATGAGATCCATTGCTCCTGCTACTATAGAGACTGTCTGGGCATCTTTCTTCTACTCTGCTCCCATTTCTGCCTGCAAATCCTGGCATTTTATGATTTTGTCTCTCTCTGTACAAAAGACACTGTACTCACTAGGTGTAGTCATTTCAATGATCCTTTTGTCTTTTCATGGACTACTTTATCTCATTTTCTCACATCTATTGTCTGAATTGCTGGTAATGGGTGATCTCATGTGATA